>NW_004955467.1:11910158-11915871 GCF_000276665.1 Chinchilla lanigera | reverse complement strand
TTCTTTCTTTCTTTCTTTCTTTCTTTCTTTCTTTCTTTCTTTCTTTCTTTCTTTCTTTTTTTAAGACAGAGTCTCACTATGCAGTTCAGGCTGGCCTTGAATTTGCTTTTGTAGCCCAGCTTGGCCTCGAACTCATGGCAATTCTCTTGCCTCAGCCTGCCAGGTACTGGGATTACAGTCATGTGCCATCACTCCCGACTCTGTTTTCACTTTCCCCTTCTTTTCTCATATTTTTCTTTCTCTTCCTTCCTATTGCCCTTCTCTCTCCCTAGTTCCCTTTTTTTTTGAGCAGTTTCTACCTGTTTCATACTACCTATTGTACATTTTGGTTCTTATTTACATTTTCAGTTTATCACACCAGAGAGGCAATGTGATATTTACATATGCCTTTCTGATTTATTTCATTTATAATTGTGGTCTCAAGGTCCATCCATTTAGCTATAAATGTCTCAGTTTTATCTTTCTTTATGGCTAAGTAATACTCCATTATATAAAAATACACATCACTTTTATCTACTCATTAGTTGATGGGCATTTGGGTTGATTCACAAAGAATCAACAACTGGGATCTCAACTTCTTAAAAAGCCCTTGCACAGCAAAAGAAATCACCAACACAGTGAAAAGACGGCCCATAGAGGAAATTTTTTTTGCCAGCTGTTCTTCAGGCAAAGGACTAATACCTAGAACATATAAAGAACTGAAAAAAAATCAAACCCTCCAAATTCAAAGACTCAATTTAAAAATGGGCATCTGAGATGAATAGATACTTCTCATAAAAAGTACAAATGGCAAATAAATATATGAGAAAATATTCAACATCATTGGTCATTCAAGAAATGGCTTGTTTTCTTACTTGGTTAATAGTGACTTGATTAGTGTTTCTTTATGGAAAGATCTGAAATCAGTAGTTTAAATTTTCCAATTTTATTTTAAATGACTGATTTGGCTAGTCTAGCTAGCTTGCATTTCCACATATATTTCAGAATCAACTTTTCAATTTCTTCAAAATCTTCTCTTGTATTTTCAGACTGTGATTGATAGATCAATTTGAGAAAAACTGATATCTTGACAATATCAAGTTGTTTAATCTATGAATAAGGTATATCTTTTCATTTATTTCTTTTTTAGATTTCTCTCAGCAATGTTTTGTAATTTCCAGCATAGTAGTTCTGCAGCTTGTTAACAAAATTAGTTTCTAAGTGATTTGCTTCTACTAATTCTATTGTGAGCAGTAATTTAAAAGTTTTTATTTTTTAGTTTTTTTGTCAGTATGTAGAACAATAGTTGATTTTTGTATAATGACATTTTATGCTGCAAGATTAATAAATTCAGTTCCTTTACTATATTTTTGGAAATTCTATAGAGTATACTATATATATACACATATCATTTGTGAATAATGACAGCTTTACTTCTTAATTTCCAATATTGATGATTATTTTTAAAAACCTATTATACTGTCTAAAGCTTCTAATACAATGTTCAAGATAATTATCTAATAAATTTGCTCTTAATCTTATAAGAAAAGCATTAAATATCTCACTATGAGGTAGGTCATGTATAGATATTTAATATATGCCTTCATTAGATTAAGGAAATCTTATTTACATTTTTTTCTTTTTGCTATAATGGAGGTTGAATTTTGTCCAATGCTTTATCTGAATCATATGATTTTTCTTCTTTATTCAATCAGTAATGTGAATTGTACTGATTTTCTCATTTACTCAGTTAATTGTTTGAATTTCTTAGATCAATTTTTTAAAAAAATATTATGTCTTTCAAACATTTCCCAAGTGTTAAAATCAACCTTGCATTCCTGTGATATGATATAACCACTTGGTTATATGTTTTGTTTCTATGTGCTGCTTTATCTAATTTGCTAATATTTTGGTGAGGGTTAGTGATTTTCACCATAACATCTTTGTCAGTTTATAGTCCCAGGGTTATTCTGGTTTCATTCAGTGGTTGGACAATATTCTATGCTCCTTGATTTTCTGTTTGTTTAATGTTGGTGTTATTTCATCCTGAAATGTTTGATAAATTCATTGCTAAATCCACCTGGACTTGGATGTTTGAGTTTTTGATTATTAACTAATAATTACTTTGGAGATATAGGGTTATTTACATTTACGATTTCACATTATATTATTTTTGGTGAGTTAGTTTTTCAGTTTGTCCATTTCATCTAGGTTGCTAACTTCTTGGCCTAAAGTTATACATAATATTTCCTATTGTTTCTTACTACATGCAGAATCTGTAGTGATTCCCCTTTTTAAATTCCTAATATTGGCAATATGTATTTTTTTCTACTTTTTTTTGGGCTGAAAAACAGGTTAGTTTTCTTTTGGGGAGGGCTGTCAATTTTGTTAATGTTTTCAAGGAAGCAGCTTTATTGATTTTCCCACCTTTCATATTATGTATTGTTTTTCCGTTTTACTGTTTTCCACTCCCTATTTACATGGAGATTTATCTATTTTCCTTTTTTCATATATACATAAATATTAAGATTATCAATTTTGTGCTTTTAAAAAATTAATCTAGGTATTTAATGCTGTAACTATTAATGGTAGCAATAGTTTAATGCTGTAACTATTAATGATAGATAGCTGTAACTATCTAATGCTGTAATTTTTAACCTCTGCTTTAGCTGTACCCTATAAATTTTAATATGTGTTGCTTTCATTAGCATTCAGTTTGACACATTTTTCAATTTCTCTTGTGATTTCTTCATTGATCTATCAGTTATTTAAAAGTGTTTTATGTAACTTCCTGATATTTGGTTATATTTTCAAGATGTCTTACTACTTTTACTTTTTAAGTCAATTCCACGTGATCAGAGAATATTAATTCGATGATTTCAATCTTTTCAAATATCTGAGACATGTTTTATGGCCAAATATATGTCCTGTCTTGGAGAATATTCCTGTGTACTTGAAAAGGATATAAATTCTACGGTTAGAAGGAGTGATCTATAAATGTCAATTAGATCAACTTGATGGATAGTCTCATTCAAATCTTCTGTATTCTTGCAGGTATGATGAGCATGTGGACACATTAGGAGCACCTACCCTGTTTTGAAGGCCTTGACTGACAAAGACTTATTTTACTACAACATTTGATCAAGGAGCATGTGTGTCACAGTCAGGACTACCTAACCCAACAGGTGAACAGAGAGAATTGAGGCTCAGTTGCTTGACTTTCTTAATTCAGTTAGTCTTTGTAGGCTTAGTGTGTGTCTCTCTTATTTCAGGGGGGCTCACGGAGAGAGGGCGCACTTTCACCAGGAGACAGGCTTTTTTTGCCCTATGATTAGCATGCCTGGTGACACCTTCATTTTGAACTGAGTAGGTTTAGTGAGAGAGGACTTATTCTGGTGCCTTGCATGAGGGAGTTGACTGCTTTGGCACTGAGCATGCTCAGCGGGCAGTTCACGTGGGGGTTGAGCATGCTCATTGCTTAGCTCACCCGAGGACTGAGAACCCTCAAAGAGCAGCTCACCTAAAAACTGAGCATGAATGCTCTTTTTAGTTGCTTAGCTCTAATTCTTTAAAGCTTTTTATCAGTACACGTTTGCAGTACATAATGATTACATTCCTAGTGGGCAGTTGGTGCCTGTACATAGCACACCTCAATTCTTCTTTCATTCTCTGCCTCTCTGCTGCTTTTCCTCTCCTTTCCCTTTCTTTTACCTTTTGATCCCCTTCCCATCTGAGAAAGTGCTATCTCCTTACTTCCTATCTTCTATATTTTATTTTGCTCTTTATTTATATTTTGGGTAAGAGAAAGCATGCAGTATTTAAATTCGTGTGTTTGATTTGTTCCATTAAACATTTTGGCCTCTAGGTGCATCCATTGTCCCACAGATGACTCAAGTTTATCCTTTATGACAGAGTGGGACTCTATTGTGGGTAAATACCACATTTTCTTTATCCATTCATCTGTTGGTGGGCATATAGGTTACTTCTAAGACTTAACTATTGAGTTGTGCTGCTATAAATATTGGCAGACATGTATCACTGTAATATTGTGTCTAGCTCTTTTGAGAAGAGACCTAGAAAGAGAATAACTGAGTCAAATGGAATTTCTAGTTTAGTTTTTTGGTGGATTCTCTATACTGATTTCCACAGTGGTCTTACTAGTTAATACTCCTCCCAACAATGCAGAAGAGTTCCTTTTCCCCTACAACCTTGCCAGATAGATATTCTTTCTACAATACGATGAAATGTCGGTGTTGCTTAGATTTGCATTTCTTGAATGGCCAGCCGTGTTGAACATTTATTTCTTTGTGTATTTATTAGGCATTTGTACTTCTTCTGACAGCTCTAATTCTTTTTTTTTTTTTTTGGTTTTGGTTTTTCTCCGGTACTGGGAACCGAACTCACGACCTTGCACATGGCAGGCAGGCGCTTTTGCCACTGAGCTAAATCCCCAGCCCACAGCTCTAATTCTTGATGCTCCTGTCCTATGGTGCCCAGGAGTTGTTAACTACAAAAAGGCAGAGTTTAGAATTATCAGAACCAAACTGTTCATTGCACAGATGGGGTTCTGAAGGCCAGAAGAAGTTAAGGAACTGGTCAAGGTCATATAATTAGTCAGTGTCAATGTGGGAATAAGTCATTTTGTTTCTTCTCCTTGGCTTGGTCTACTGCAATATTTCACTTACCGGCTGGAACTTCACACATCCACTGTGATGGCTGATTTTCCATGGGCAATCAAATACAGAGGGTGAGGGTGAAAAGATTTCCCTCTGGCTTCTCCTTTCAGGAAACATTTTCTCTTTTCAGGATCGCTGTTGGGAGAGCAGGTGGCAAGAGGGATGAGTGTCCATGACCCATTCTCCCTTTTCTTGGAGGCTGAGGGTCCTTGAGGAATTGTTTCATCTGATAACTGATTTATTTGAGACTGAGGTCAGAGTTTATGAATGAGAGTGCAGGGGGAGCATAGCTCAGGGATTTGTGGCTTAATTGCTCTGAGCAATTGGGAAAGCAAAGAGCAGAGAAAAACCCTTTGGGGGGAACGAGTAATTATTTGTGTACAGAAATCATTTTGCGCTTGTTGCAAAATGTTTGCAAACTGTCGTGTACTGGTGAATGAGCATGCGTGCGTGCATGTTTTAGTTACAGCGATTTATTCAGCCTATCTCTCAATCTGTTGGAAAGTGGTGTTGCCACAAGGGCCTGACGGTTTATTTTTTCTGCTTAAGCAAAACGTAAATTATCTGGCCCATTAATAGCTGGGTTCTTGAATCCATTAGTAGAGGAGAAAAGTAAAAATCCTGGACCAAGATGAATGTTTGCTTTTAAGGTGATTAATAATGCACAGCCCCTGGCATATTCATCACTCTGCCACTGGCTTCACTAGCGGAAAGAAGGAAGGAAACAGACTGGGAATGTGGCCTGTGGCTCAGTGTTCACCCAAATGATCCTTCCTTCGTCCTTTCCAGAGCTCCCTTTGTCACAGGCTGCCCAATGTCTTTATCACAAAGGACGAAACCCCAGTTCTCAGTGAACTCGCCAAAGGCTCCCTGCCCCACCAGAGAGGACATCCACTATGTGCCTAGCCATGGAAGGGTGGGAAAAGGAGAGAAAGGATTTCTGTTCTTGGATAATTATCTGTGCATCAGAGACACAAAGACAGCTCAAGCAGAAGTATCAGCACCCGAGAGAGAGAGAGAGAGAGAGAGAGAGAGAGAGAGAGAGAGAGAGAGAGAGA
>NW_004955467.1:11901461-11910058 GCF_000276665.1 Chinchilla lanigera | reverse complement strand
AGAGAGAGAGAGAGAGAGAGTGATAGGGCAGATTGCAAGGACCTTCAGAATCCGAAGAGGGAGAGGCTCATGTGTTTTCTGGTGGGCAGGAAATGTTTCCTGGAGAAGATGGGCTGCAACAAGCCCTTAGGAACTGAGAAATCTGTGGATGGCTCCAGTCCTAGGTATTGACTCAAACACTTAATTCTGCACCATGGATCATTCTAGGAGCTCTTTGGGCGTTACTGCTGCTCTATCTCATACCTCTGCAAGGTAGGTATCATTATTCCTTCTTCAGTCCAGAAAGGTGAAGGCACCTACCTGCTGTCACACAGTGAATGAGGAGCCTAGCCAGGATAAAGACACAGTAGTGGCAGATTCTGAAGACTGGGGTCTCAATCCAGTGCTCTCATCACCCTAACTAGGAGGAAGAACCCCTAGGAGGCAGAGAACCTGGGCAGAGTACAGTATATGCATGTGTATGGGAGGGCGTGACTAAGGCACTACATGGATGAGGCTGGCCTGCCAGGAAATGAGAAACTGGTAAGAGTGCAGGGGCCCAAGGGGCTGAAGACCACATCTGGAGACAGCTTTAGTGCCCAGCCGGAGGGCTGCTACTGGGAGCCATGGACACACATTGTTCTCCCACCGTGGACCTTGCATTAGCAGGCAACACTGCGTCCCCTGGGTGTTGGGGCTTTAGCTTTCTCCTTCCATTTTTGGGAAGAAGAACTAGCCTCTTCTCTCTAGCTCAGCCACATCCTCTCATCATTGGTCACTGTGGCAGCCCCCGGGCTCATTTTCTCCATGTCCTCTCTGTAAAGCACAGACCTGGCTGGTGTGTCCCTGTTCCAGGTTGCCAGCTGCTGGTTTCCCACCGCAAGGTCACTCTGGCTCTGCCCACCTCTTGCCCTCTGTGCTTTCTCTTGCTGTCTACTTCCTGGGTGTGGAATACACAGCTTTCCCCTCCCCCATTTGCAGATCAGCTCTGATCTGAGAATGCTCCCATTGAGGACAGAGAATTACTCTCCACCGTTCCCACAGGTCTTTCTTTCTTCCCAACTGCTGTGAACCTTGTTCCTTCTTCTAGGCTTGATGGTTGTCACCAATTCTCCTAATCTCTGTGGAAACAGACTGAAAGAGGAATAGGTCTGGTTGGGTGGATGGCAGCAGGACACAGTGGTGAAAGCAGACAGTTTGCTGTAGCCAGTCCTGTCCTCAGCATCATACCCAACTGTCCAACAGGTATTTACTGAGTGCCCATTTGGTGCTGGCCTTGAAACTGGGCATGCAGCACACGGATATAAGCAAGACAGACATGGACCTGCATTTGTGGCACTTACAGACTAGTAGAGGGATAGATTTTTAGCAAATTATGGGCGTCCTGCTTGAGAAACTGTCTGATCTGAAAAGGAGGACTGTGCAGAACAGGTTTGGGCCAGTCAAGTGTCTGTCTCGGATGCCCCTTGATGTCTACAGTGAGATGAATACCTACAGAAGAATGTCCAGATGGAGGAACAATTCACCCCTCTGAATCAGGCTCTGGTGCCTGCTTGATGACTGTCCTGAGCCTTGCAGCTAGTCCTGCCTCAATCTGCATCAAAAACCCATTTTTTTCCCCTGTTCTGATTAAACCGCATCCTTTCTAGGGGATCAGAGTTGTTCCTGATGAATCTGCTGGTCCCTTTACTGTGAGCTTCTGTCTCTGATGATATTAAGGACAACCCTCGTTGTGAGTTGCCCCAGGGATGCTTGCACAAACCCAAGAGAAGAGGAGTGCCCACAACACAGTATAAAGGGCTTCTGCTTTGGGAGGCAGGCATTGTTTATTATGGAAAGACCTGCAGATTGCATGTTTTTATACTTTTCCCCAGAGTTCATTTTATGCTCTGCTAAGATCTAAATGAACTGGCACAAATGTTTGGACTTTTTTCTGCCTCTGGTGGGTGGGCGGGAGCATGTGCACATGTTTCTGAAAAGGCGTTCTGCTCTGGAAGGGCCACTGCTAGTGTTAATGGGTGGGTCTTGTGACTCGAAGGTGATCGAAATGGGACTCAGCCCGGTACTGTAAGCACATACAGAGGCAAGACTTTATTGATTGGGATTTCAGCCTGAGCTACCTCACTTCAGCCCAAACTGAAGGGAGTCATTATTAGTTGAGAGAAGGACTGTATTGCTTTCTGAATGAAGGCAGAAGCAAGCTTTCATTGATTTGGTGGAGTGGGCTAATGTCTGGTAATTTCCAGGTAATATCAGGGTCATTTAAAGATGTTTTTTCTTGTGACCCCTAGGTGGTCACGATTAAATTGCCCTAGAGGCTATTGAATGTTTTTGTAGCTGGCATCATTATTTTGTGCAAAACATCTTGGGCTTGTGTCTGGGCCTTATGATAGGACGGAAGGCAGCCAGTGAAGTAACAGAAGGGTGGGGGCAGAAAAAAGAGAAAAAAGAACTAAAATGAAAACCCGTGGCAACTCCAATGGGCAATCCTGTCTTCACGCAGAGCTGAGCTGAATCTGATTCAGAGGTTAAGGCAGCAAATGGGACAGGCTCCATATGATGACAGAGATACCGAGTCTTTTTATCCTGTTCCAGTCACATGTCAGTCCAAGGGAAGAGACAGTTTTCAGCACAGGTGGCTTCAGGCCCCTGAGAAGTACCCTAGGTAACTGTTATCATAACCCAGACATCAAGGATATTCTCTACAAAGTTAGCAGGAAACTAATAATGTTTTACGCAGCTATGTGGCCTGCAAAATTAGTAAGATTTAAAGCAGCTAAAAGCAGGTGAAGCTAGAGAGTTTAGCTTATTTCCTTGGTAACAATTCCCTCATTTTATGCAAACATTTTGCGTTTGTGGTTTTACCAGTATCTTACGATGGGTTCATTGGTAAATCAATGGAGAAGCAATGTGCCATGCTACAAAGGGGAATACTTTATTGCATCCAGGTGTTTATTTTTTTGTCCCAGTCTTTTGTCCCACCATAGTGATGTCTGTCTCAGTAAAGCTGTGTGAGTGGATGGAAAACAGCTTCCTGTCAGAGAGGGGTCCCAACAAGACCTTTGATCCTGGGATGAGGTATTTTTCTATGGGGATCCCTTTTAGAGGATTCTGAAGTATTAGAGGGACTAATGAGAAGACATATCTGGGCTTATGGAAAGACCTCATGGAGGAGGAAGAATACCTGTTAGCAGATCAAAATTCATCACCATTACTGGAGTGAGATTCCATGCAGAGTGGCTGGGCTGAGCAGAGTGAGGTGTGGTAGTGCTGTGTGGCATAAGTATGGTGCACGGTGGTGGTGGGGGTGGACAAATGGAATATGTGAGATCTGTTTGGAGCATAGGTAAAGGGGCCTTATAGCAGATGCCTTGAATGTAGCCTAAGTGATTTGTCATTGTCTCTGTTTTTAATTTGCATTGTTTGAATCATAAAGTAATATGTTTATTTTATGAAATTTTGAATTTTCAGAAATATATGACAAAATAGGAAATTAGTAACCTATTATTCTACCATCTAGAATCACCTTGGTTAGCATTGTGATGTTCCCTTTGTCTTTTTTTCCTATAAATTGTTCACATTAAGTTATTATATATGCAATTTTACATGCCTTTTTAATACTATGCCTTTCTCCACATTATTTACAGTTTATTTTCTTTCCAGCTCCGTGCCCTAAGAGATGGTCTCTATGTCTGATGTTCTTCCTTTACTCTCATAGGCAATGATTATCCTCCTTGGCTGCCTATTAGAACAGTCTGGGAAGCTTTGAAGTCTCCTGGTACCCAGACCAATTAAATCAGAAACTCTGGGGGTGGAGCTACAGTTCAATGGTGTTATTTTTTAAAGAGTCTCCAGAATATTCTAAGATGCAGCTAAGGCTGAGAACTACTGAGTAGGATTGAAACGCTTCTTCCCAGGCTGATCTTGTTGGTAATGAAGCTCCTCACCTGCTGTATGGCTGTAAGGATCAAACTGATCATGACTGTATGGGCTTAGTATTATCAGCAGTACCCGATGTCGGGGGATCTTGCAGCAGAAAGAGGGAGGCAAACAAAACCATGATCAATAAATAATAACAGCACCACCACTATCACTACCTCAGTAAACCCCAGTGTAGTGGATGTCTCTTGTCTTTATCTTGTATTTATCTATTTTATTTTCACTTCGGAACCACTCTTCTTCTGTCCATGTAGTTCTGGTGGGGCCATCAATCTTGGTATTCTCTATACAACCTGGCCATGAGGTGACTCTCAACTATGCCCACAGCGATTGGTCTAAAGGAAGCACATGTGACTCAATTAGGATTGTGACTCAATCAGATTTCTCCTACTGATAAGTTCATAAAATATAGGACACTCAACCTAAATATCAGGTAAACCATGTGGTAGGTGAAGCTGCTTGTGGTTTGTTCTTGCTGGATGGATCCATTTACAGTTGGAGAGAATGAAAGTGACCCACAAAAGCTGTGCTGTGATCAGGGTCAATAGGGAACAGGTCCTGGGGACATTGTCTTTGACCTTGGTTAAGCCTGAAGCTAGCCCTTGGCCTGGACATCTGCCAGAGACCTTCCAATGCCAGTTCCTTGACAAAGTCAGGACCGGCAGCAGACGCCTGCAAAGCAGGGACTGCATGGGATGGTTTCGCAGCCTCTCCCTCTAGTCTCTATTAATCACAGCTTTCAAATATTCACTGTGCTTTTGATAAAGGATGGTTGGGAACCTGAAGGATCAGAACTGAAAGCAGTTAAGGAATGAGAGCCCAGGAGGAAAGGCACCCCTCCAGGGTTGAAAGGGGAAGTAAAAGCCACCACAGAGATTTGCGTCAGTCCCCTACCTCCTGTGTGGCAATGTTCACCCACTGGAATGGGAGGTGAGTGCTGCATGGGCCTCAATGCATGGGAAAACATTAGGTGAAAGCCCTGCGTGTGCTGGACTGTCTTTAGATGGAGATATTGTAATTGTGGGTCCTGTTGTCCAGTAGACAAGTGAACAATTCTATGAAAAATTACACCTAATCAAGAACACCTAGTGATTCATCTTTTTGCTTCCTTTTATGTGCTTTAGAAAAGTTGATTTCCTGCTAGGATTGTGGCCAGACAGTCAGTCAACCATGTCTGAATCTGTAACTAAAATAGTTACTCATTGTATCTAAGAGTTTCATATGTAATTGCAAAAGTATATAATAAAGCAAAAAACATTTCTCTGTGTCAGAGGAACCTTGCTTCCCTGGCCCACCAGAAGGACCTCCGGTGTCTGTATTTGTCTCTTCGCCCATGTTGCTCCCTCCTGCAGGAGTCTCCTGGACCTGCTGCAGCAGGACTGTGGCAGACATCCCAATGCTGTGACCCAATAAACCTCCTGTTTTGGATTAAGCTATTCAGAGCTGGGTTTTTTGAAACTTGCAAGTAAGAATTTTAAAGTAGCAGAAATTAGTACTTGGAATCAGGGTAGTACAAGTAGTAGATTCTGAAATGTGCAATTGCTGAGCTGAGGACAAATGGAGCACAAGGGAGCTCCCTCTTTGTGGCTGGGAAGCCAAGAACCCTTGTAATGCTGTAGTGAAGCAGCTGGTTAAATTGTTACCATATGCTTACTGAGGATGACACGTTAGGGGATTGGTAGATAATTTGAGGGACTCTAGAGTGTGTTGGCTACTTCTTGTGGCCTCTCCTGGGAGGCCATAAATATAGTCTACAGTAAATGTGGTCTAAGCATCCCAGTTGCAAACCAGAAATGCGTAATAGTAGACATCTTCAGCCAGTCTATTCTTTAGCTAAAGTTTCGATGGGGTAAGCACTGTGGCTTTTAGACTTGAAAAAGTAACATTTCCTGTCTGGAGCTAAGGTAGGAAAGCAGGAGAGAGACAAAGCAGAAAATAAGAGTTGAATGGGAGGAGCTGAGGAATGAGGCAAGTACATCAGTCCAGGCTTCTCCTAAGTGACTTTTGAAGCCCCCTCCCATGTCTTCCATCTTTTTGAAGAAATGATACTTGCCTTTGTCTGTTTTTGAGTATCATGTTTCACTGTAGCAAAATACTTGAGGCTGGGTCCGTTATAAAGACTTTTATGTAGTTCATCATTCTGGAGATTCAAGAATGAGGGTGTCAGCACCTGGTGGGCTCTCCTGAGGGCATCCTGGCTACATCACAGCCCTGTAGCTGGCATGGTGGTGGAACACCTGTAAGAGGGAGAGAGCACGTAGTGAGACAAGAAGCAAGGGAGAGAACTGTATAGTAACCCCTTCTCTGGAGAATTAATCCACTTCATGAAACCAGCCTGAGTCTTCTCCAAGGGTGGAGCATCCAAGACCTTATTACCTTCCCTTAGGCCCCACTGTTTAAAGGTCCACTGTCTCAACTCTGGCACACTGTGGGCCAAGCCTTCAGCATCAAGACTTTGGGAGACGCCCTCAAATCATGTCCAAGCTAGAGAAATGCCTTTTCTGTAAACTGCAGCTTAGGGGCACGGGCAGATCAGACCATCCCTTTGAGTTTTTTTTTTTTTTCTGACATCTCCCCTCAAGCTTATAAGCTGTTGTCCAATATTTGATTTCTAGCCCATTTTTCATTTCAATGAATAGATATTATTATTATTGTTTTATGTAGCTATTGCTTACATTTTGCCAAGTATTTTACAGTATCTTTATTTACCATTGTCTCTTGCATTTTAGTACTTTCATTCAGGACCATTTTCCTTCTACTTGAAGGACAAGCTTTAAAATTTCCTTTAATGAGGACCTCATGGTAGTGAATTTTCTGGTTTTTGTCATCTCAAAATGTGTTTTTCTTCCATCCCCCTTATTTAAAGAAAGGGTTATGAATGTGGAAATTTAGGGGAAGACTATTTTTTTCCCACATATTGAGGATAATTTTCCAGTGTTTTCTACTGTTGTGCCTGAGACATTTGTAGGCATGTTCTGTAATTTCATTGTAATGTGCCTATGAGGGGAAGTTCCTTTTAATTTACTCTATTGGAAACTTACAGGGCTCCCCAAATTTGAGAGTTGGTATCTTTTTTTTTCTTTTTTTTTTGGGTACTGGGAATTGAACGCAGGACCTTGCACTTGCCAAGCAGGCACTTGTGCCACTCAGCTATATCCCCAGCCCTAGAATTTATATCTTTAATACTTCCAGAAAATTCTTGGCTATTATCTTTTTCCATTTTCTTAGTTTTTCATTGTTTGGGAGTCTGATGTAATTATCTTAGATTCACTCAGTATCTTTTCTTTGTTGAACTTCTCTTTCATATGTCATCTTTTTATCCTTGACTGCATATAAGTAATTTCTTCATAATTGTGGTTTACCAGTTGTCTTTTCACAGGTGTTTGATCTACTGGTTAATATATTTGATGAATTTTAGTTTCAATTATTGCAGTTTTTGTCCCACAAGTTCTCTTTGGCTCATTTTCAAGTTCTTTTTTTCCCCATGTATTTATGTGTGTATAATATTCTATATCTGAAAATTTCAATATTTGAAGTTCTTGAGAATCTCTTATTTTTTTCCCCCTGTAGATTTTCATTCTTGATACTTTATTTCTTTGTGTGTTTTTGTGTTTTGTGATTTTGGGCTCTAAACTTAGCATCATTGGGACTTTGGTTGGATTCTTGGGGCCTTGCTTGGGGTAGAGTTTCTGTAGAAAGAATGTCTATGTGCTTATGCAGTGACTAGAGGTACTAACTTAATTTTAATTTTTTTGGACCTCACAACTTGTGTAATTTTGAATCTCAAAGTTGTGTAAAGGGTGGCTTGGGTGTACAGCATATTTTCCCCCTTCAAACAATGCTAGTAAGTTTCCTTATTGTCTGTTTTTGAGGATCCAGGTCTATTTTGATTTTGCTTTTAGCATGTGTGTCCTCTTTGAGCCTCAACTTTGTGTGAGGACTGGAGAGTAGGTTTCTGGCGTTGGGAGATTTAGCTAAGACAGTTTTATCTCCTTCCCCCATACCACTGGTAGTGTTCATAGATGGGTCTCAAAGTCTGTGGGGTTTGGTGGAAACTCTTAGACAAAAGCAGATTTTAGTACTAATTGTCTTTCCAGACTTCTTATTTCACTTTGTGTTAAGGCTTTACAGATTTCTTACTTTTGTGCCAGCTTGGTAATGCATTTAAATAGATTAAAAAATATTTTATTCAATCATGTAGTAGTTTCACCCCAGAGGATCCTTCAGAAGAATCAAATCTAGCCTCCTGTTGGAAACAAGCCATTGTACTATTTTTTATAACTCAAGTAAATTTCTTCTTCAAGTTAATTCTTCTTCAAGTTAATTTTTTGTAACTCAAGTTAATTTCTTTTAAAATCACCATTGACTTTGTCAGTGTCAATTCAAGTCTTCGCACCCTAATCCTTGTGTGTGGGTTCTCTAGTAGCGAGGCATACGTGTGGAAGCAGAGTATACCTGATCCCTCCTATGCCCACAGGAGGAAATGGTCTATCTCAATAACTGCTGAGCCACCCAGCTCTCAGCCCCAAGACTTTTTCAGGTCTGATATTTCTTCTCAGTAGCTTTATACCTCTCTTAGGAGTTATATTACCGAGCGCGCACAGAACCAGGTAGGCCCCATCCAATCCCGGCCAGGACGTGAGAACAAAGACCCCGCGGACATTACAGACTGAGTCGCT
>NW_004955467.1:11864132-11884549 GCF_000276665.1 Chinchilla lanigera | reverse complement strand
AAATTTGTATAATATTATTTGGCATTCTTTTTATAGACTATTTTTTCCACTTCAGATCTATTATGAAGAATTTTATTGCTTTAAATATTCTTTGGAAAGATTACCCTTAATGGCTCACAGATTCCATTGTATACACGGAATATTAAGTATTCAATTGCATTATGCATTTGGATGCTTTCCATTTTTTCAGTTTTATAAATAACTTTGATAAATATAGTTGTGTATAAATTTTTTTGTGTATTTCTGCTTTTTTCCCTATGTATATATTGCTGTATATGGAATGATCTTATTGGTGATTTTTTTAGATTTTGATCCCCATAAAAATGTTTTCTAGAACAATGTAACATGTACATGTAATATAAATTCTAAAAAATAATGTGTCCTGTGAAATTGTGCAGTATAAATAACATGACTTGTGGGAAAAACATGCTTGAGGCAGATCACTCAAAATTTGTTATGTTGTGCCTACAACACAAATAAAAAGTAACAATTCTAATAAAAAGGCTATTAAAAAGTAATTATATTTCTAATAGGAAGTGGAGCTATGCCATTAAATATTGTGCTTTTATTTTGGAAAGTGGCTTGCTAAAAAGGGCTGCAAGGAAGGATTGGTGAAGAGATTCTGAGTTATGGGGGCTGGTGTAGAAAGACAGGGCAAAAGGCATAAAGAAGGTGTGTAACAAGTTCTCACAAGGCACTTGGTGATAATAAGTTCATCCCAGGGAGGAAGGAAGAGCATGGTGAGTGGGCAGTGTGAACTGCACCCTGCTGGGGCTTCCTGCGATAAGTTCATCCCAGGGAGGAAGGAAGAGCATGGTGAGTGGGCAGTGTGAAATGCACCCTGCTGGGGCTTCCTGCGTTTGCTTAGCTATGAGAGTGGACTCTGAGGTCGGCTGCTCGGGGTTTAAAACACAACCTTCAGGAAGCATTGCATAGGAGCCAGAGAAGCTCTGGGATCTGTTGGCATCCTTCCCTTTTCAGCCAATCACGTAGCACCTCATTCTCATTACAGGAGCATATGCTGTAGCAAAACAGTCAGTGTTGCCAAATTGCTGTCCAGAGACGGCGTTTTCATAGACTTCCACTGTGAGTGTATAAAATCCTTAGCTGGACCCTGCCCAATACAGAGTGTTCAAGGCCTTTCAAATATTGCTGATTTGATAGATTTTTATTGTGTTAAATATTTCAAAATAGCTAGAAGACTGAATTTCTCAACACATAGAAATAATAAATGAATGAGGGAATAGATATATTATGTTTGGTGACATATCACCCTATAAATATCATATACCCCATAGTGTATGTCAATTAGAAACAAATTAATGAAAAAATTTAGAAAAGAATAATAAAGAACCCCTCCAAGCATGTTATTTAATTTAAAAATGTTCATGTTTTATTATCAGGGAAGTTGGCTATTTCTTATATATTCTTTAGCCAATTATATATCTCTGAATTTTTGGGATCTACTGTCTATTTTTCTATTAGAGTGTTAGTGTTTTCCTTTTTGATCATTTATTATCAGATGTTTTTCTTAGCTTGTCTCTTGCCTTTCAGATTTGTTTATGATTCTTTTGGGGTGCAGAAGTTTGAAAATGCTGTCATCAAATCTATAGTCTTTTCCTTTATTATTTTATCCATTGACTTATACTTGGAAAATTTTTCTCTATTCATCAATCATTTAAATATTTACATATATTCCCTTCAGATTTTTTAAAGGTTTTACATTTAAATTTTCTTAGAGTTTGTGGTGTGGTATAGTGATCTATTAATTTATTTTCCCCACATTCCACTTATCTCTAATATTTAAAAAAATCTACTTTTATAAGATTTTGATAGTTCTGATGATACCTATTAATCTCATTATTATAAAATGGGTTCAGTCCAGGATGATACATTATTTCATTGATCTGTATGCCAGTATTTTCTCCTACACTGTCTTATTTTAGTTGTTAGATTTATGTTTAAATATCTGAGTACAATCTCTCCTTGTTCTTTTATACACAAAGATTTCAGTTAATTTTTTTTACCTACTTCTCCTTCCATATCAGTTTAAATTAATTCATAATTTAGAAATTTTTTT
Organism: Chinchilla lanigera; assembly: GCF_000276665.1. Taxonomy (NCBI): domain Eukaryota; kingdom Metazoa; phylum Chordata; class Mammalia; order Rodentia; family Chinchillidae; genus Chinchilla; species Chinchilla lanigera. Next base: position 11,882,469 of record NW_004955467.1, on the reverse strand, counting down.
AGAAATCAGCATTGTATTAAACTAGGGGGTCAGGAGACATATTTTTTGTAATTAGTTCAATAATAAATATTTTAAGGTTTGGGGACCACAGACAATTTTATCCCCTCCTCCTTTTTCATCCTTCTTCTCATTATTTTTTGTTTATAAATATAAAGTATAAAAATACAGTTAATTCATGGACTGTGGAAAAACAGGCTGTGGGTTGGATTTGACCCACAAATTGTAGTTTACCCCCCACCCCCATCACAATGATTGTATTTGCTTCCTAGTCATTTGATTACTTGCATAACCAAGGGCCACAGATAGGGCCACAGATAGACTTTAAGCCACAGAAATTTATTGTGCCAGAACTATTAATTCTAGTTCTGGAGTCTAGAAGTTTGACATCAAGGTGTGGGCAGGGCCACTCCCTCTAATAACATAGGGGAAGTCTCTCTTCTCTTCTCTGCCTCTGGTGCTTTGCTGCCAATCCCTGGCCTCCTTGACTTGAAGCTGCATCATTCCAGTCCCGCCTCCATCATCATATGGCCTTCTCCCTGTGCATCTGTGCCTGCACCTGGCCATCTCCACATAAAGCACGACACTACCATATGGATTTGGTGTCCAACTTCCTCCAGTGTGACTTTGTCTTAACTAATTATGCCTACAACATTCTTATTTACCAAAAAGGTTGCATTCTGAGATACTAGGAATTAGAATTTCACCATCTTTTTGGCAGGTCGTAGTTCAATCTATAAAACCAATAGATAAATTTGAGAGCAATGAAACAGAGGTCTTTTCAATATTTAATATTCCATCCAATATTATATACATGTGCTCTATATCAGTTAGTTTTGGAAGATTAAATCATTTTTACAAACCTAGAATAATCACCATTTATTAATATAATTCCAGATTTGTCTTGCTGTTATTTATGTAGACATTTATGTCTAAATGAACTTGATATTTAATTTTCCTTTGATGCTATATCACATTATTGAGCCTATGCTTCCTCCATCAGTTGCAAAGCTTAGCTCTTTGCATTTGTCTACTACCCAGGGGAGCAGTGTATATAGCATGGAAATCAGTTCTTCCTGGAAAGTCTGAAAGAAGTCACCAGTAAAACTGTCAGGTCTTGTGGCCTTTTCTTTTTAGAAAGAAATAAGTTTTTGCCAACTTTGCATTTCCTCCATGGTTACTGATTCCTCTGTCTGTGTGGATATAGTCAGATCTGAATCACTGGAACATTCACTCAGAGTTCTTGAAATGTCCTCTTGTACCAGGATGCATGAAAGGTGGCCAGTTACCACTGACTCTAAACTCAAGATCAGTGACAGGTTCTGACTGTAGGAAGTCCTTTCCACAGAATAAGTTGGTTGTTGCCAGCTATCAGGAGTTCACTTGCAAGGGCATTGGGCTGGCCATTGCCAAACCAGGGATATCTGCATACCTTGTACTAAGTGTGCAGCGATCAGAGATAGTACCCATGGAGGAGCGAGTGTGCTGTCACTTCTGCTAGTGGATGGTACCACCAGTAGTTGCTGTGACAGCCAAGTAGGACCAGGGGCTGTAGATGCTAGCTACCCTGTTAGCTTGCTTGAGAACCCACCATGTCAGGCAGTCATCTTTCCACTCCAGCCTGGCTCACTAAAGTCTCACCTGTCTCAGTACTTCCCCTCACCACGCTTCCACATCTGCCACAAGGGAAGGAGCATACTTCCTCCCTGTGGACACACACGGGCAATGCCATGTGGAATAACCCATTAGAGTGTTAGATTTCTGGCTATTCTTTGGAGCTGCTGGATTCAATATGTTTTCCCATATGCTTGAACCTTTTTGTAATTCTTCCATCTGTTTCTGGGAAATGTGAAAGAATTTAATGATCTTTTCTGGGGTTATTAAACCGACAGCTGTTGTCATTAATAGAGGACATTCTTTACTGTGGTGAGCAATAGCTAGTCATAACTCCAGCCTGTCATATGTGCTTTCATTAATGACTAGAGTGTCTGTCTCAAGACTGGGGTTATGGACACGGGGGTTCTGATGCCAGCTTTGAAGGTGATTCATCTTCAAAATGTGAATGCCCTCATTTCTTTTTTGTAGTCTGGGAGGCTTTTGAGGCAAAATGTGTAACTGGCAAAAAACAAAATCCCATTCACTTGCCATTGGTTTTCTTTGAAAATGAAGTAGCTTGAGTGCTAAAGGGGAAAGATTACATTTTACTGTGTGTTTCAAATTACAGTTCATTTTCTGGTAGAAGGTTTGAGACAGGGAAAAACCAACTTTTATAGTGTGAATTGAAGATTTTCTATACTGTCAGAGATTGGAAACCCAGAAGCAGGGCTGAGAGCACACTGAGAAAGGGAGTAGAGGGCTGAGCAAGGGAGGCCCTGACCTGGTCACCACCTGTCTCATAGGCAGACTGGGTCTCGCTGACCAGAAGTCTGAAGGGTTGAACTTTGGGGTTCAGATAACCTTCAAAAACCCAGTCACAGAAGGGTGGGGGAATTCCTCATCTTACCAGGCTGTGATTCCAAGATACACAGAGTGGGGGAGGGAATGAGGAATCAGGAAACAGCAAAGCTTCATTGTTCTGGTAGCCCTGGAGAGTCTACCCTGGGCAGCAGGTCTGCCTGGCAAAGCTGGGCAGGTAAAGCCGATCATAGTCCCATTCTTATGAGAAGCTGGGGAGCCAATGGCCAGTCATTAGAGAAGGCCGCTTATGTAATATTGGTGACATTCAGCAGTGGGCTCTTTCTGCATCATTGGCTATCTAAGTCTGTCGAGAGCCCTCTGTGGTGGAGGTGGGGGCTTAGAGATTTGCTTTGGATCCTGGGCCAAGACAGTGGGAAGGATCTGGAATTAGCAATCTGACAGGTTACAGACTCAGACCTGTGCCTGCTTTGTTGTCTATTGCCTAGAATCCTCTCTTCTTCAGGGCATGAAGAGTCAAAACTCACAGCAGAAAGCTAAGAGTGCTCAGTAATCAGCGGGGGGAGCAGAAGGAGCAGGGGAGAGAGTGAAGTGACAGAGTATTTCCGCTGAAGCACCATCCATCTATCCACTCAGTTCCTGAGTATATGCTGGGCACTGTGCGAAATCATGGGATTATAAAAGGGCCTAAGGTTCTGGTCCCAAGGAGCTTTCTTTCTGGTGAGGAAACAAGCATTCCAGTCACATGGCACCACCGCCTCGTAGGGACACATGCAGGATGGTGTGGGCACAGAGGAGCTAAATCCCAGTCTTGGCATGGAGCAAGGAAGGCTTCTAGGAGGAGGAGACATCTCAGGTCAATGCTAAAGGACAAGCAGGCTTCAGTCAGACCACAGAGGGTAGAGAAAATTCCAAGCAGAAGGGGCAGTCGTGCCAGGGCCTGCAGGGAGCAGGAACCTGGAGCTGGGGTGTGGCATATAAGCTGGGATAAGCAAGAGACGATGTTACACAGGGAGGTTTGGGAAGTAAATTCTCTCATCTGCTTTATGGCTAATTAAACATTCCCCGACTTTCCGAGACTTGCGGATTACAGCCATGTTTCTAATTGCCTCACTGATGCATTTGCTGTGATTTTCCCATTGGCTTTACACTCTGTCCTACACACCAATTAGAATATAAAATCTAGTCAAGTGAAAAACAAATGGGCTGTGTGTTGCTTGCTTATGAACTGGCTGCTTTAATACCTTCACAGAGTGTCTCCATACCTTCTTGTTCTGGGTGAAAGGAAAGAAAAAAAAAATAGTTGTATTTGTTACCATCTGGCATAAAGAGAGAGGTCAGCCCTTCCTGGGACTGATAACTTAGGAGTAGATTTTCTGCATGACAGTGCTTGTCCTGCGGTATTTCACATCTTATGTTTTCTTAGAGCATTGATGGACCCATGATCATGGCCTCAGATGATTTCTCTCTCTTGTTTCCAGCTAACATGGTTTTGTCCCATTCATTTATAACTGGGTACAAACTGGGTCCAGCACCCCAGAGGCTTCTGGTTGGGGGAGTTAGGGAGCAAACTACCCCCTGCCCCAACACACCACATATTGCTGAATTGTGTTGTACATAGGTGCAGCCTTCTGGGAAAATTACTTGAAGATTTCTCATGGAAACAACAAGGGTGGAGAGAAGTCAGAGCTCCTAATCCTATCCAGGGAACCCTCACGTTAAAAAATTGTTTCTCCAACCCGTGCCTTGTACTAATTCTCTTTTAAAATAAAAAATGTTTTCAAAGAACTGCCCCCTTTCTGTCGACTCCAGTAATTTCTATTATAATGCTATTTAAATATGTATCCATGCAAAAGCTGGAGTACAATCCTTCTGCTGATGGCTCTCATATGACTATAAAAGCAAAACAAATGGACAAATTATAGAAAGGCAAACTACGAAATCAATAAAATTCAAATTAACAACATGAATTTAATGGGATGTCGTTTTACCAAACTTAAATCACAACTCTCCGTGAAAGCACAAGGCTGATGGCTTAGTATGGGTTCCTGTGAACCTGCGGAGCAGTTCTGGGAGCTGTTCCCATTCTCCCTGCTGTACCTGCTGTGGGAAGGCGTCCTTCCACGGATTATGTGCTGTGCTGTTATTTTCTTTGGAGTCTGCATTATTAAAGAGGATAACTGAATTGAATGTGGGCCCTGAAATCCCACAGCTGTATTTGAGCTCTACCTCCAACATACACACACACACACACACACACACACACACACACACACACGGTACCAGGTACCAGACACTGATACTCAGGAGGGGGAAACAGCCCCTAAGAAAGAGAGAGATCTTGACATTATGGAACTACTGAGGAAACTGGATCCCATATGGGATGATGATGTCAACAGAAACATATACTCACACACACTGCAATCCTGGATGCTCCCACACCCGTGGTCTGAGAATGCAGAGGTCATGCAGACTTGGCCAGTCAAAGAGCTGATGGGAGGAGCTAGCCTGCAAGACAGACAGGGCACAGTTATGGGAGGGTGGGAGGTAGGTCACTGGGAACAGTGCTGATAAGGACTGGGTTGGTAGGTAAGCTCCAGCTCTGACAGGGTCTGCCTGGGTCCAGGATGGGGTACGTCCTGCACCAGAGCTCATGCTCTCATCTTGAGGCCAGTGGGGAAGAGAAAGCTGCCAGAAGGGGTGGCTTCCTTGCCTGACTCCCTCTTGATATCTTCACTCACCTCCTCATTCTTTGCCCACTTGTGTTAGGCTGCCCTTAGGGAAGGTAAAGCCCAAGATAATTTAGCTGCACCAGGAGCATCACAGCCAAAAAAAAAAAAAAAAAAGACAAAAGGCTTTTTAAAATCAATAAACATTAAGCCCCTGTGTGAGTGGGAAAGAAAATCCAGGATCCAAGGAGGAAGCTATGTTGTGAGGGCAGACCACTGTGGTACTAGATAAAATGTGGCATGTACACAGAGGGGAGAGATGGGTGCCTATGTGTGGAAAGGCAGAATCTCAGCAGGCTTTTAAGAAGAGGTGGCTTCTGAGAGATAAGTTCAAGACATTCTGAGAAGGCCAGGGCTGGCAGCTGGCCCTGGAGAGAGTAAGCATGCAAGCCACCGTGAGAGATGAAGCTAGGCCTGGGGGACAGGTAGAGGAACTGGGACTGTCTCCAGTGCGCAGAGGCAGAGACTTCACAGTTTCCAGGGGCAGGTGAGTCCTGACTCCATTCGATCTATAGGCAAATTCCATTTGTCCGCAGGGAATGTGGGCCAGAGCTGGAAGAGCAGGGGTCACAGATGATGACCGCCATCGGAGGGAGACTAGACGAGGCCTTGGTCCAGGAGGGAGGAGTAAGGGTGAAGAGAAGAGAACACAGTGACCTCATTTCATGTATTCCTAGCCCCACTTGCTTCAAGCCCAATTAAGAGTGCATGCAGAAGGACCTCTTACTCCACTGGTCTTCAGTGTTGAAGAAGTCCCTACGGGGCAGGGTCTACAAAGGGTAGCGGCTTGGAGGACACTCATGACTGTCACCATTTATGGCTCCCTGAAATTCTAATTGATTCTGCTTGCTCCCAGTCCCAGCTCTGGATGCTACTGTCTCCACCCCTTTCCACCCCATGAATCTGGAAGTCACCTTTGGCTAAAGGTTGACTGAGGATGACCAAAGCCCTGAGTTCTTACCTCTGAAGAGTTCACTCCACAGGAAGCACACTCATCTGCATATTCAGTTCTAAGATATACAGTACAAGGTCTGCTGTTAATCACTGACTCACCCTCCACAGGGACTTAGGAGAACCACTTCTCAAGAAAGGGGATTCCCTGGCTCTGTCTCAGGTTTCTCTATGCCACCATGTTTCTCATCTCCTTTCTAGTGTCCCACTCTAGGCCACACTGGACTGGTCAGTGTCTAACATTGGCAGTAAACACCTCAGCACCTCATGCACTATGTGTGCCTGACTGTGTTGTATGGAGCCTTACGTTCTCTGTCTCCACATTTTCACCAGTAGCTGTAGGAGGCTGGAAACAGGCGCATGGGGCTTGGTAGCTGCTGCCAGCACCTGGCACAGAGTGACTGCCTGGTGAGCGTTCGTGGCATTGAACTGACCTGAAATTCTTAGTATGTTAGTGAAGCTTCCAGTTCAGGCTCCTCAGCAGAGAGCCTACGTGGGCTGTGATTTCACGGCTCAGCCTCCCTGTTCTGCACGGGGCAGCCTGGGCCCAGCAGTTCTGGGCCTCTGACTCCCCAACCCACTGCTGCAAAGGCCCTGCTACTCACTTGAGCCCAGAACAACCTCTCTTCCTTTTCCCATCACCGTGGCTGATTGTGCAGTCATGGCCCACGTTTCTGCTCTGGATCTACATTTCTCTGACCTGGATTTCAGCAGTGATTGAAGGGCTTTTCTCCTGCTCCAGTTTCCTGATTGAATCCACAGTAAGATGGATCCTGCACTTCGCATTTGTCATGGGAAATACCACCTTCTCACAAAGCAAGGCGTGTGTGTGTGTGTGTGTGTGTGTGTGTATGTTTGTGTGGGTGTGTGTGTGTGTGAGAGAGAGAGACAGACAGACAGAGAGACAGAGAGAGATGCTGGGGGGGATGTTTGCTATTTCACTATGACCTGTTCAACATTATCTGCTGCTCCTGCCTTTTGATACAAGAAGGATTTAACTATGGCAATCTGGTAGCAAATGGTGCTGAGACTTGTCTTAAAGCTTTATTTATGGAGCAAGTACACTTTAAAAAATTATTTAATATATAATTGAAATAGAGACAAGTTTCCAAATATATTTTTAGTCACTTTGCTTTTGATTGAGAATATTACAATCATATTTCTTGAAAAATATTAAAATAAAATCTGTTATTTACATTTGTGGTAGATGGAAGGACTGACGGTCATTGCTGGAATGGTAACTGAACCCCCTTCCAAGAGGTTCTTTAACTCTGCCACTTTGTGTAGAAACACAGCCCAGAGTTTCTAGGCTCACGGAAATGACTTTGGCCTTAGGACACTGGACTGCTGCTGGGCAGTAGTCAAAGTAGCTCCCTGGAATGCATCTGTCCAATCCCAGCTGCTCAATACAGACATGCTGTTTCATTTTGTTTGTGACTCAGAGCTGGCTAGGACTGTGCAGATTTACTTTAAGTTCACGTGAAACCCATAATTTTACCCTAAATCTGATCCTGGGGACCCAAAACTCAATTCCTGTGAATTTCACCCCATATAAGGCCATTTACTTTTTCATTTCACAAATATTTATTGAGCACCTGTTATGTGTCAGATGCCCTTCTGAAAGCTAGGGAAACAGCTGGTGAACAAAGCAAAGTCCCTCCTCTCTGGAGAGTAACAAAGAAGGGCCACGAGGGAACTTTTTGGGTGAATGCAATTTTCTGTATCTTGGTAAACATTTGCATTTCATGGGCATCTGTATTTGTCAAAACTTGTTGAATGGTACACTAAGGGCTTGTGCATTTCACTCAGTGTAAATCTTCCCTCTAAAATTGAAAAATGATTGTGTGTAATACAGATTGTTGCTGATATGCAAGCCAAAATGTTCAGGGGTGAAGTAAACTGATGTCTACAACTTACTTTGAATGCATCTCAAAGCAATATGGATTGATGGATGGATACATCATTATATATGAGATTAAAGCAACAACTGTCAAACATGTTAACTGTAGAATCTCAGGTTTGGGTTTGTGAGCTTTTGCTATTCAACTCGCTCAACTTTCTCTATGTTTGAAAAATTTCATGATGTATTCGAAAAAAATAAAGATAGAAATAAAATAAACATTACGTTCAAAAGCTTAAAGTAGTCCCTACTGAAGTAGAGGTTATATTCTAGGGGAAAGAGAAATATTTAGTAGATTCAATGGTGAGAAATGTTTGGAGGAAAATAAATGAGTGGGTGTAGGTATGGTGCAATTTGAACTAAATTGTCAAGAAAGGTCTGACATGGTGAAGAAGTGGGTCGTGTAAGAATCTGGATCAATCCAGGCAGAGTATAGCATCTGTAGAGGTCTGAGGCCAGATGTATAGCATGGTCAAGAGACAACAAGAAGGCCACCTGGTTGAAGTGTAGGGAGTGAATGAGATGAAGCCAGGGAGGCAACTGAAACTCATAGATGCCATGAGAACCTTGCCTTCTACCCTAGGAGCCATGGGGAGCCAGTGAAGGGTTTGAGTTGAGAGTGGACAAGTGAAATAATTGCATTTCTAGCTTAAAAGACTCCATCTAGCTGCTAAGTTGGGGACAGAGTGTGTTTGTGGGCAACAGCAGAGGCTGGGAAATGGTCACAAGGCCATGGCAAAGGGACCAGGGTGGGAGCAAAGGAGGTCTTTGGACTTGGTTGGATTCTTGCCATTCTTTCAAGGTACAGCCCGCCAGGTTTTCTTGCAGCATGGACATGGGACAAGAGAGACAGGGAGGAGTCCAGGTGACTCCAAAGTTTCAGGTTTGAGTGGTCGGTTTCCTGAGAAGCAGGGCACCATCAGATGTGAGGGAAGAGGGTGAGCAAGGGGAGAAGGGCTGGGAGAGCCAGAGCATGGCAATCCAGAGCCATTTGGAGTTGGGTAGGAGTCAAGTTAGCCTTCAATTACAGGCGAGGGCCACAAGTTGGGGGCAGAACCCATCAGAAGCTATGAGAACCAGCCTGGCCTGACTGCTCGTGTCTAAAGTCTGACCCTGGCCTGACTTCCAAAGTGGGAGGGGGTATAGTGAAACCTCCATCAGCTATGGATGCCCAGTGACCCAATTCTGTACCACTTGCTGGGTGGTCTCATCCACAACACACCACTTATCTGCCCAGAGGTGTTGCTGGTGTGCTCACCAGGGAGCCCCAGGCCCCTGGCACCCCCACAAAGGCACTGAAAACCTCACATCCGGGGACATCCCTCCATCCTTTGTAAACCAAGGTGGTTGATCACCTTACCCTCTGCTTATCTTCTGGGCATGGACCACTATTTTATTCTGCATTTGTAAAAAAAATGTCTTTTCAGCGCACTCTGAAAAGCTGTCACATCGACACATGAAATTTGGGTAAGGTGTCTCTTTTTGAGAATGGATTTATGGTGAGCGACTGCCACCTCCCTATCACTCCATTCATAAAGCTTCTTCCTTTATGAATCAGAGTCACTGGGCTCCCAAGGCAAGGACAAGTGCTGCCAATGTGCCTGAGTGTAATAGGCTAGTCTATAGGCCAATGACCAACTGGCAAGTTTCCTGGGCCAGACTTCCCATTGGTTCTGACTGTCATGATAATCTCAAATTCTGGAGCCATTGCTTCTGGAAGCAAGAAGAATGCTTCTGGCTGCAGAGGATGTGAAGCAAAATGAAGCAAATCTCCCTGCTGGGGTTCATGAATTCATAACTTTCTTCTTTTTGCTGATTTGAGCTAGACTTCCTAGTTCAAATCAGACCCAAGAAGTTCTGTTAAAAAGAGGGAGAGTTATATTGATTGCCTATGTTTTGTAAAAGCTATGAAAATCAATCACATACCTTGTTAATTAAATGAAGAAGGGAAAAAGCTCCACTGTAAATATAGGTTAGAGGAGACAGATGCATTATAACACATGAAGATTATATTATAACATGTGAAGATGCTAATCTGATATGCATGCTCTATAAATACCACAGCATCTTGTCGGCTTGGAATGTCGAATTGTTTTCTTCTACTTGTTGGACTCAGCCCTCCCTGCCTTCTTATTGAATAGATGCTTCAGATGAAGAATAGAAACATGACCAGAAGGAAAGTTTTTTTCTTTTCTTATTTAGAGCTGGACAATTAAAACATGAGTTTATAAAGGGAAAAGCAATCTACAATTATCTGTATTTAGTAGATACCCAGTGGAGGCATCTTTGTCCTGTGGTGCTTCTGAAAATAGCAACTGAAGAAGAATTAAGCCTTTAGTTTGTTGGATCAGAGGGATGGTTCTGATCAATCCCCAAATCACCCTGTAAGTTGCTGATGTTCTGGGCCATCATGTGTAATGTGGAACCACAGTGGGGCTGCACCAGCGTTTGGAACCCTGCACTCCTCTCTCAAGGAGATGGAGTGTTGAAATACATCCGTGATTGAAAATACTTAAGTGCAAGGCCTTGAGCGCTTTCCCTTTTCAAGGTGACAGTAATTGAAGGATGGTGCCATGTAATTCTGACATTTATAATCCAGCTTCAGAAAAGGTCAGCTTCCTTTTGGATCTGCAGTGCAGCCAGCAGGAAAAGAGCACTGAGATGTCACATTACATTTCTGATATTTTCAGGGATGCTTTGTTTGATAACAGTTTCAATTTGCAGTGTTTAATTATCACCCCTCCCTTACTCTCCACGGTATGAAAAGAGAGGGATCTAATGAAATAAAGTCATCATCTGCCCTGTAGAAGGTTTGAATAGAGGGCCACCAGAGCCTAGGGGAAAGATGGTCTGTGAGAGAAATAAACTATCTCCCTGTTTAAGTAAATGCTGGTGCCATAAGGAAGCTTTAGGCCAGGCTGTGAAGGGCTAGAAGGCTGTGATCAGGAAATTTGGGTTTTATCTGCAGGGCAACAGGAAGCCGCAGATAGATGGTGAGCTGGAAGGAATGTGCTTGCATTCGACCTCTTGAAAATCTACTCTGATTTTCACAGAGGGTGAAGGTGAGGTGCAGTCATTGACCCTGGAGTTAAAAAGAAGGTTGTGGGTGCAGCCTTCAACTGGAGAAGGATGCGGTGAGGCGGGGAGGAACCCTTAGGAGGCAGAATCAACAGATCTTGACAACCAGGTGCAGAATGGAAAACCACTGGGGATGACTCTGAGGGGTTCCAGTGATCCAACCACCTGGTCTTCCTTCTAAAGAGTTCAACCAGTGACATTTGCACAGGTTTTCTTGCAAAGTCTAAGCTGTAGGTACTCATGCCGGATTCCTTCAGGCCAAAAAACAGATTGTGGCATTTGTTCTGGGTGTTAGGTCCCCCTGTGAGAAAACAAGATACAACTCTCTGGAAGTATGTGGGCCTGGTGTAACAGGGACAGTCCCAGAGATTGGGTGACCTCAGCACATAGGGAGGAGGCTTGAGGTGGCTGCTGTTACAGAGAACAACATACGTCCCCACTGTGTGAAGGAAATCCATCTGCTGTCATATCAGGACCACCTGTGCATGTGTCTGAGATATTCAGAAGGGGTCAGGGCTTGATATTGTTGGGATAAGAATTTAGCTTGTGACCAGGGCATAGAACAATCTATAGACAGGTCAAGGTTTAGTTCTGTAGTCAGGGTCAAAATTTAATATCTGGCCAGGTATGAGGTTCATTTAGAGGCTGGAATCAAGGTCAGGGTGTGGCCAGGATCTTGGCTTGCTAAGTAGTAGGAGCATGGATCAAAGTGATACATTGCCTCAAAATTGGTGAGGATACTTCCTCACAAAAGGCTGAACCATGTGGCTTCTGTTACTGGGGGTAGTCTGCCCCAGCTGAGGATATTCTGTTAAATTTCAAATTTCCAGGAGGCGAGAGAGATTTGATCAGCTCAGCTTGATTCATATGTCCACCCTCATATCAATCAATCATCTGTGGTCAAGTGGTGTGTGGTGGCCTCTTAAAGCCAAAGACATCTTGCTGCCATGTACCACACTGTAAGTCATAGAGAAAAAGCTGCCATTATGAACCAGGGAGCCTCCCCAGTTGTGTGCATTTTCAGAAACACTGTAGCATCCTTCCTGGAGTGCTTGAGGACAAAGACTCAAGCACTGAGTTTGGCTTCCAGTTCCCAATGTTTGTTAAACAAGAATTGGTACAGGAGAAAAAATTCTAAAAAAATGTGTAATAGTAATTTCCAGTCTGAGGAGAGATGAATTTTTTTTGTGTGGCTCACTTCCCTCTTCTGAAAAATGGGCAAAATGATAGTGCCTAGCAATGGCCTGTGGAAAGTTTCGTTGAGTAAAGGACTCAGAATAGGATGTGATAAAGCTTGATATGTTATTCATGTGAATATTATTACTACTGTTATTGAGAGGTACCAAAGACCAAGCATGTTGCATAAAAAATGTTGGCAACTCCAGAAAGAACACAGAAAAATTTCAGAACACCAAGGGTAAAGAGAAAGATCATAAAAACCTTTCAGTTTTTTTTTTTTTTTTTTGTTTTGTTTTTTGTTTTTCTTCCGGTACCAGGAATCGAACTCACGATGTTGCGCTTGCCAGGCAGGCGCTGTGCCATTGAGCTAAATCCCTAGCCCCCATAAAAACCTTTCAGAAACAGCAAAAGAGCAAGAGAGAAACAGAGAAATAGATTCTCCATAAAATAATAAGTATGAGCAATACCGAATATAAGAATACAAGGAACCATGTATTCCAAGCTCAGAGGGAAAATAATTTAAAGCTAGAATTCCAGGCCTTGCTAGAATTCCACACTGTGGCTAAAATCTCTTGGGAGGTAAAGATATTTTCAGATGAGAAAGAACCATGATTTTTTTTTCTTTTATAATCTATCTGAAAAAGAATTAGCAGACATAGGAAGGAGATACAAATGGACAAAGACATTGGAATACAACATGCAATGGCATGCAAAAATCTAGCAAAATATAGAGTTAAATGTGAATAATATTGAAAAGATCAATGATCTGGAGTTAAACATCGAGAGGAGGCAAATGTGAGAGAAAAGACAAGGAAAGGGAAGGATAGGGTGAAAAGAAGCAAAGAGTGGTCAGAAGTTGGTTCTGTTCATGGAGAAGATATAGACCCTGACTACATGTAAATACTGCTGGATATGTAAGTTTAAGTGGGGACACAAAACATTTAAGGGTACTTTCTGGAAAAGTAGAAAAAATTAGAAGGGAAAACATTAACTCTTAGAGAGAATAAATGTGATAAAATAGTTGATCTATTCAATAATTGATAGGCCATGGGGTGTAGATGTGGGAAGGGAGACAAAAAGGAAGAAAAACCAGAATACATTGGAAATACAAAATAAAATGTCAAGAAGTGATCCAAAGTAACTGAATGATGTAAATACACCAAGGGAAATTGCAGTTTAGTTTTTTTAAAAAAATAAGCTTTATGTTATTTCCAAGAAGCACACCCAGAACAGAAATGACACAGAAATGTGGACAATATCGAGATGTTTAGAGGTAAGCTGGGGAGAACAACAGCAGGGGCAACAACAATATCATGAACAACAATATCAAGAAGAAGAAGAAGAAGAACAAGAAGAAGAAGAAGAAGAAGAAGAAGAAGAAGAAGAAGAAGAAGAAGAAGAAGAAGAAGAAGAAGCAGTTTTTATGTTGACATTAGATAACATAAAATTCAAGATAAAAAGCATTGACTGGGATGAGGGGTGATGCCTCATATTGAAAAAGTACAGTCACCTGGATACAGCAATCACAAGCCTTAAGTAATGGATATGATGGTTGCAGAATATAGCAAACAAAAACTGAGGAAAGGAAAGACAAACGAAGGTTGATACATCTACAATCAGTGCGAAACGCTTTATTTTTGAAACTGATAGATCAAGGAGATAAAGAATAAGTGCCTAGAAGATTTTAATAATTTAATTATTAGAATTGCTCATATATACTTGTACATGCATATGCATATGTGTATATATGCAAATGTATGTGGTTATACATATGTACTTATACCAACAGAGAGAGTTTTAGTCAACAGATGATATAGTTTCAAACACATGAACAAACATTCACAAAAACTGACAAGTATTAACCTGAAATGAAATCCTCCTAAGTTACAATAGGGAGAAATATAGTCCAGACTTCTGTTTATCCGGTATGGCACACTAAGTACTGTGTACATCCCTTTCTTTGAGAACAATGCTAGGTGTGGTATATATCTTATTTTCCCCCTTAAATGCATGAATAAACTGCAAAGAAAGGATCACTGAAGCCAGACACTCAGTAAAGGCAAGAACCCAACTTGGAGTTTTGGAGTTTTGCCTTAGGGACATTTGCTGAACTGGATAAACTTGAACTTGGATTTGGAATAGGAAGATAAGGCTAGGACCAGGTGGAGAGTTTATTAGGAAATGCTGCTTCCATAAAGTTGGGTTCCCTAATGTGTAATTCTCATCATAAAGGAACTAAAAATAGCCCTCCATCCTGATTGGAAGTAAAATAGCCTCTCTTTAAATTTGATATTAAGTGCAAAGAGACTAATGGTCTCCTTGGGCCATAGTCAGCATATGTTCGTATTCACCTTTTGTGGGTCTGAAGCTTAGATTCACATTACCTGGATGTTCAGACAAACGCTAAGCAAAGGAGGTGAGACAACTGCCTGAGTTCTTCCTCTTCCCATCCCAAGAAGGCAGCTGGGCCATGGCTATCAGCTTTCGCAGAACTAAAGAAATAAGCTATCTGCAGACAGCCTTCCCCTGTCTTTGGTGGTGACCGGCTGGTGTCCCTGGGAGGAGAGAGGAGAAAAAATAAAAGCCCCCCAGCCTGAAAGACTGCCAGCAACCGAAAGGGGTTTCAGGGTCTAGGAGGGTCTGGGAGCCTTGCAATGGCCAATGCCGTTTCCACTACAGTGGTGAGGCAGAGTCATGGAGTGGGGTTTCATCAGATTTAAAGAAGAGAAATACGGTATTTCTTGTGTGCTTGAGTTATGAATGAAGGCTCAGATTGAATTATTGTCTCAAAATGAATCTGTCTTCCCTTGTTTTTGAGGATTTGTGTGCATCAGACTCAGTGAGAATGCTTTAAAAAATTCTGAACCTGTCTTTTACTTTAAAAATTACCAAAAATGTTATTTTTAATTGACACACAATATTACTACATGTTTATGGAGTGCAGAATGATAATTCAATACTGGTATAGAATGTACAACCATTTAACTAGGATAATTAGCATTTCCATTTTCTCAGACACTTATCATTTCTATGTGTTGGGAACATTCTAATTTTTCTAGTTATTTAAAAAGGTATAATAAACTGTTGCAGGTTACAGCTAGGCTCCTGTGCTATAATAGGACGCTAGAACTTGTTCCTCTCTGCTTTCACCTGCATTTTGAATCTCTCTCCATTCCCCTTCTCTCTCCCCTGCCTAACCTCTAGCGACAACTGTTCTACTCTCTATTTCTATGGAATCAACTTTTTTTTTAGCTTCCAGAAATAGTGGGAACATGTGGTTTTGTCTTTCTATCTTATTTCACTTAACATAATGTCCTCTAATTCCATCTATTTGGCAACAAGTCTCAGGAATTTATTTTCTTTTTATGGTTGTAGAAGTGCTTACTCAAAGAGCAGGTTTCATTTCTACTCTAAGAGACTAAATCCCACAGTTAGGGGTGGGGCACACCAGTGGGCATTTTTAGCAATGCCCTCTGTGAGTCTGATGAAGGTGATCCTGCAGCATGGCCTTAACCAGTGGTTCTGTATCTTGGAATCAGCAGAGGACATGCTAAACATCTCAATGCATAGGCCAAACCTAAGGCCCATTCATTCTAGACATTCCCAGGTAGGATCCTTCCCTATCTTTATTTTTAAAAGCTTGTCAGGAAATGCTAATATAAATTTGGAACCACTGTCCTAGCCCAAGTGGTCCCTTGGTGCAGGAGCTACACTTGTGGGTGTCTATGCTGAGAATCACTCCCAAATCCATCTATCCACCTGTCTGTATGTCCACTCATCCCCATCCAGCCATCCCTCCCCACTTCCTCCATCCAACAAATATTTATTGAATCTTCTTTATAGCTCTCTTTTCTAGGCACTAGAGGTACAGAACTAAACAATATAGACAAATTCCTTTTTATATTTGAATCAGATAAGATATGAGAGCAGAGTCCTGTAGAAAGGTTCCATTAAGCATCATTTGTGAGAGTGAGGAAATTGGAAAGAGCTCAAATGACCAATAGACATTGTTAAATAAATTGTAACACCTGATATAAAAATCAGGCACTTCCACATGTAAATCAGATCGATCAGGATAGAATCCTAGCCCCACCATGCTCAGGTTATAAGTCTTTCAGCAAACTACCGAATGACTTTAAACTTCAAATTCTTTATCTGTAAAGTAAAGGTAATAATATCACCTTCCTTGAAAGCTATTTTATTTTAAAATTTCATTTATAGATATAGATGAAAGAATGCATTAAAAAGCAAAAGAGAATGATGGGGTGAAAGTGATTAAAATATGTTATGTGCACATACAAATCTGCCAAAGTGAAACCCATTAACATGAAGAAGAAAATATATTGGAAAACAATTTATCAAGGTGGTGGCTCAGTGGCTGAGGGCTTGTCTTGCATGTGTGCCCTGTATTCAACTTCCAGCACCATGGGGGTGGGATGGGGAAGAAAATCAAATATAATCTAAAAGTTTTCTCAGCTTACAAAGTGGAGTAACTTAATTAAAGGGATAAATTAAGGGGATAATTAAAGGGATAAATAATTTACTGCTACTGTTGGAACTTTAAAAGGATGGATTTTAAAAAGAAAGGCCAATTATTATTATTTTTTAAAAAAGCTTAGCAGAGTTTGTGATGGAGAGGAAATCCTCAGTAAATGTTAGCTGCTATGGCTTAGCTGTTGCTCTTGTTCCAATAGCTGGTATAATAGCTTCACATTACAGGCACTGGAGATGTGGAAGCACCTGTGTATACGCAGAAAAAATACCAGGTATCGAAGCAGAAAATCTGAGTTCTGTTCCTAATTATATCACTTACTCCTCTGGGGCAAGGGACAATTAGGAAATAAATCAATTAGAATCTCATTACATTTTAGTAGTCACAGTTAATAATTTGTTTTCCTTCAGTTAAGATGCTCTGTTTGGACTATTTACACTCCTCAGTGGTCATAAAAGAATGCAGATGTTTGGGTCTTCTAAGGTACATTTGCTTTTTGTCTTAGATCCCAGTCACAGTAGGGTTCTAAGCGTCACCAAGAATACTCTAGTGATTTAACCCAGAGCAGCCACCTCAGCAGGAGGACAAGCAAAATCCCAGTTTGGGAGTTTGCCAGTATTGTGCCTAGCTGTGAAATTTGGCAACCCAATTAAACCCACTTTAGAGAAGCCCTGTAGAAAAACAAAACCAATAAACAGACACAACATGAGAGAGAGCAGCGCCATGTACACACCACCCAGTTTCAACGGTTGTCAGCTCATGGTGGATAATTTGGAAGATGGATCTCTGTCTAGCCTGTGTGCAATGCTCTGGTGTCTCAGGAGGCTTTGCAATGCCCGTGGTCCTGGTCCTCTTGATATTAGGAGCCTTCCCCAGCCTGATGTACACAAGGACCTCATTCCTCTGCAGAGCACTGTCTCACCATAGAAGGCATGCCTCTGAGAACCGGAGGTCCAACCTTGGCTGAAAGAAATGGGTAACAGTAAGTGTACTTTGGTGAGCTCTTATTCTGCTTCACACACCTGGCCAAGGACTTAGCAACTATTTTATGTCATTATTCTTTATAAAGTCCCTAAAAGGTAGGTGCTTGCGATATTTACAGTCGGGAAAGGGAACCTCTGTTAACTGACGTTCAAAGAACCAGTGAACAGTTAAGGCTAGATTTGAACTTAGATCTGACACCAAAACCTGATGCTTTTTGTCTCTCCCCTCTGCCAACTCCAGAGGGTGCCAGGCAGGCGGGAAGGACAAGACTGGGTGGGCTTTGGAAGTGCATATGGCATTGCCCACAGATGGGTTTGGAAAGATGAGTAATTAACAATAATAAGTGATCACCAAGGAGGGTCATCGGGAAAGTTGGCATAGGCTTGGCATGGGGCATCTGAGCCAGAGTCCAATATGGGGCCCTTGTCCTGCTGTGAAGCCGGGTGACATGGGCGTCTTTTCTGGGCTCACAGGGCAGGCTCGGTCCTCTGTGGCTTTTTGTTCCCCTGGCTTGTGCACGGGTTTCTGTGCCACTGCTAACGTCTCCATTTGCTTTCAGGCTAACCACTAAGTCTGAAACTGGACCCAGTATTTCTTTTTTTTTTTTTTTTT
>NW_004955467.1:11746450-11857657 GCF_000276665.1 Chinchilla lanigera | reverse complement strand
GTGCGGCCTACCTGGCTCTTTGGGCGCTTTTCGGCTGGGAATCTCGGTGGTATGAGTCCGGCCCACACTCGGACCCAGGAGCGCTGCAGCTCCCGGAGAACTGGCTGCCTGGGCGCAAGGCGCGGGGGGCTGGGGGAGCCTGCTCGGCCGGCTCCGAGGGCCTGCTCGCCCCGCCCGTCTGGACCCAGTATTTCAATAAAAGCCTCATTTAAGTTACAAACTGTGGGAGGATTAATACCATGTTTATTGACCAAATTAATTATCGAGTGCATTATAGGGCCCATACATAACGATTTCAACATTGTCTTATTAATGGGTCTCCTCCTTAGGAATTGCAACTGCTATTCAGGTTGGTTACCCTGTAGCAGTTACTGGAATTTCAGTGAAGGGCTCATTATTTTTGCATATTTCATGCTTCATTTTCCATTGAAAGTGATCCACATTAGCTAATTGTGGATGTGTTGTTCAGGTCACGGCTGTGTGGTGTGTGCTCTGCAAGAGTGATGGATCTCACCACCTCTGGGCTCAGAGAAGGTGGCCTGGGCTATGGCGTGGAAGTGGAGGGAGGCAGCGTCCAGGCACCAGGAGAGTGGGAAGCAGCACTGGTTTGAATGTGAGTAGCACCAGCACAGACCCTGTGGATCTTGGCGGCATGTGTGCCTGCTCCCTTCTGCTCTCAGTGATGGGTTTCTGGCCCCTGTCACAGAGAGCAAGTCCTCCATGATCTCATTTCATCTCATAGCACTCTTGAAGTCTGGCAGACGGGGCACTTCATGCTCCCATCACATATGAGAAATCGAAGGGAAGAAAACATCTTGTTCAAGGTCATATACAAACAGTGACGAAAGCAAGTCTTAAATCCCCCTGCATCAGAGCTCTGTGGAGTGATGTCTCCTCTTATTCCCAAACAACACGCACCTATAGTTAGTGGCCTGAACACACACAATTTTTTGACTGCTCAGTGTAGCTTTGAGTAACCATATATTTTGGGTAACTCCAGCCACTTTAGCTCCAAGACTGAGAGTGTCACTCAGGCTGGCCAATCAGAGCATTCCGTAGGAGGATGGTGGCCTTAGCTACCTATTTTTTTTTTGTTGTTATAATTGTTGCTAGCAACCTATGTCACTCTCAAAAGTACCCTTGTTAGGATTCTACAGTAAATGTTCACTCAGTACTTAGATCACTGTAAGACTGTTTGTTTTGAGTGAAACAGAGCTTAAATTGAGTGGTGAGTGGGAAAGTGAAGGGGAATAGAAAGAGGATTCTGGACAGAAGAGAGCTTGTGCAAAGGTCCTGTGGTAAGAGAGAAGGATAATATCAGACCTAATTTTGAAGTGTCACTCTGGATGTACCATGAAAGGTGGGTGTTACAGAACAGGGGCTAGGATAGGTGTAGGAAAGCAGTTAGCAAAGAATGGCCAAGATTTAGGTGAGAAATGATGCTTACATGCAAACTGCAGAAAACAACATCTGTCAGGTAGAAATCTGTCACCTTCCTCATTAAGAACTCAGGAACTGGAAATATAGGTCCACTGTCCAGTCCTAGACAGAATCAGTTAGTGTGACACCTTCTTAGTAAGATTCCTTTTTGGCAAACACTTTTAACCATAAATTACTAAGGCTGTTGATGCCACGTTCCCTGTATTAGGAGAGCAGACAGTGTCACTGTGGTGTGGCACATCACAGGCCTGGAATCTTTATGTAATTTCTTTCCAGAATTAATCTATTAAATTGCCTTCTCCCAGAGAGTTCAACTAAACATTTCTTAATAAGTAGGGGGTTAATTTCTCCTTCTTTGTGGTGCTTTTGGATTCTATGATAGCTACAACATAAATTTGTATAATCTCTTGCTCTCAGCAGGAAATAATGAGGGAAAAAGTGGTTCCGACAAATAATTATGAGTGAGCTGATGTGAATACACTAGAGCAGTTACTGAGTGGAAGAAGTGTGTGGTGAGCGATGAGCTCTGGTGAATGCCCTGTCCGGGGAGGTGCAGCCAGTAAGGTGGGGGAGCTATCCCTCTGCTATGTAGTGTGGCACATATGTGAATGCTCTCATATTTGATCACCTAAGACTTGAATTTCCTGCTACCTAAGGGGCAGTTTTTTGCCTCTGACCCCTGCCATGGGCTGTGGGTTTGGGGCTAGGGTAGGGTTGCGATGTCTGCTACATTAACTGGCTATATTCTCTGCTGGAGAGATATTTTGGAGAGCCCTGAGTGGGATCATAACCAAGACTCAGCTTGTTTGGGGCCTCGGGTATTAGGCCAGACAGAATGCATCTGACTGGAGGGTACAGCCAGAATTAGCACATTATCTATGGTTTTGCTTTCTAAAGTTTTAGTTATCTGCTATCAACCATGGGCTGAAAATATTAAGTGGGAATTTGCAGAAGTAAACAGTTAATTAGTTTTCAGTTGTATCCTTCCCAGCAGAGTGATGCAATCTTAATGCTTCTCCAGTCTATCCCACGCAGGATGTGACTCATTCTGTCCAGCGTATTCAGGCTGTATAAGCTACTTGCCCAGTAGTCACTGTGTAGGTTATTGGGTTATCGTTTGGCTGGCAGTGTCATCGTGCTTGTGTCCAAGTAATATTAATTCTACTTATTGATGATCACAAAGCACAAGTGCAGTGATGCTGCAGTTTAGATATGCCAAAGAGTAGCTAGAAAGTGAAAAGGTGAAATTTCAGAAAAAAATCATACACCCAGGTTGCTAAGATCTATGGTAAAAATTATTCTACCTGTGAAATGGTTCAGCAGGAAATAGGAATTCATGCTCACTTTGCCATCACCCCTCAAATTACCAAAATTGTGGGCACAGAGTGTGAGAAGTCTCGGAGAAGAGGGAAAAAGTATTAGGTAACTATGTAGGGTTTGGTATTCTCCTGTGTCGTACGTCCACTGCAGGTCTTGGAATATACCCCGTCTGACAGGAGGGACTACTAGATTTTCATGGGGATGAAAGAAGCAAAGGCAGTGTGTTTGGGGCGAGTAAGTAAGTAGTCACTGACTGGATGAAGCAGGAAACACCTGCCCACGTCTGAGGTGCCCCGAGTCCTGAGGTCTCCAAGATCCAGCCTGCTCAGGGTTCTCCCACTTTGTGATTCTCCTATTAGGCTTACCACAGCCCCTTACATGGTTGGGAAGGCAGAACAGTCTTTAATCCACTTGCTTCTCACCCACTTGGCAGCTGTATCTTGTACCATACTACCATCCTCTGTCCTTTGGATCAGCGCACATCTTGAAAACCAGTGTTTTTTTGGCTGAACTGGTTTCTGCAGGTGCACATACAAATGCGAATGTGCATGTGAGAATCTGAGGCAGGCATGCGATATGACCCTTAATATCCCTTCTGTCCTTCTCAGCACAAGCTGGGCACATGGCCACCTAGCTAGAAACCACACTCCCAGGCTTCCTTTTGGCTAAACCAGCACATGACTATGTGGCAAAATTTGAGCCAACCGGACATGAGTGGAAGGAAGGCTTGTGTGCGACTTGCAAGCCATCGCCTTAAGGGCAAAGTCACTTGACCTTTGCCCTGCTTCTTGTTCACTGGGAAATAGCAAGGATGGTAGTGGACCATGGGACACAGAGATGAGAGTTCGTGTTGAAAGTGGCAGTGCTGGCTGGCCTGCACAGTCCCCTTAGTGAATGTGTGGAGTGTGCCCTTTACCTTTCCTAAGCTCCTACCTGTCTACTCTCTCTCTCACTTGAGCTACTGGACTTTAGGGTGTCTGTAACCGCAGTAATCTGTAGCCTAGCTGATGCCTCATGCTACCCAGCCCACATGCATGCTCAAGCCTACAGCTCCTCCCAGTGATCCGGGGAGCTCTCATACCATCCGATCATACCAGTGGCCCCGGTGACCCAGGGAGGGGACTTGGGAGGCACTGTGTTTTACAAATAGGGAAACAGAGGGCAGAGTTTCCTCAAGGTTACAGATATAGAGCGAGGACAAGAACCCAGGCCCCTGGCCTCCGGTGCAGTGCTTGTTCACCCCCCGGCTATTGCCTATAACACTCTGAATCAAGACCATAATGTTGTTATTAAAATATTTACTTGCATGAAAAATTTCTATTACCTGAAACTCATGTATTATAGATGGAATCAGTAGCTTAGAAGGAAATAAACAAGAAGAATCACTTTAATAACAAAAGCTATGCAGATAAATTCCTCATTTCAGCAAGCTCTTGGCGGTCCCAAATAAATATATCATTTTTATCAGGCAAGTGCTCTAGAAACAGCATCTTTGGGAAATATGTCAAAATAATCTCCTTGGCTGTTCTCCTTTCTGGAGGAAAGAAATGTGATGGTGGCAGCAAAAAGAACGATTAAGAGGAATTTTCTTGCTACAATACACCCTGTCATGAAGAAGGGTAATGAGAGGGCTGGGCGGGTCGCTGTGCGACAGTAGGCAAATCAGTCACCTTCTCTGAAGCCCTGTGGGCTTGCCTCATAGGCTGTTTAGGTATGAAAAATTCTAGCAAGTGTAGAGAGCTGTGTGTAAGTAATGTAATGGATGGGAGAGGCAAAGAAACGAGGGAGAACATGGACCTTACAGCCCTACTGGCTGAAGAGTGCTGTGTGTGTGTGTGTGTGTGTGTGTGCACTTTCACGCTCATGTCTGATCCTGTAAAGGCACTGCCAACCTCCCAGCCCCTTCATGATCCAATCCCGCAGCCCTCCCAGCCCTTTGTCCCCCTTCCACATGGACGCGAAGCCACTGAGCCCTGAAACACCGGCTTCCTGTCATCTCGTCTCCAGCACTCTCTCTTGTCCGCCCTTGAGGTTACCTCCTCAGATGAGGACACTGATGCTGTGACGGCTGCTTCAGTCTGCACACAGGACTCCGGCCCGTCCCCTCTCCACCCTTTCCCACCTTCACCGCTAAGCTGATGCTCACGGGTTGAGCTTCCCAGAGGACACATCAGGTCGCTTCCCTTCCCAGAAGCTGCCATCACTACAGGATGAAGTACAAGTGCTCATTGGACCCTTAAGAGCCTTCACGCCTCTCCAGCCCAGTGCAGGCAAATGACCCCGCAGCCCCCAGATGGCTCATGTCTTTCCCCCATGTCTGCTCACTCATTCCTCTGTGCGCCACACTTGTTCCCTTCTTTTGGAGGCAGTAGTTTGTCCCCTGAGATCTTGCTCGATTGTGTGCTCTGTGCGAGGCGTCTGGACCAGCGTGGGGGAGGCAAAGACTATTTCTCTTGTGCTCTTCCCAGGCCCCTGTCTGTGCCTGTTGCCCACACCCTCTGAGCTGTAGCTCTCTGCCTGCTTGTGCCAGTGCAAGACTGGAAGCGAAATGGAGCCAAGAGTGGATCCATCCTTCAGGTCCTGCAACTCTATGGGCGTAGGAAGACCCTGAGCGGTCAGACCAGCACCATCACGCTCAGGGAGGCCAGGAGCAGGTGTGCTGAGGCAGAGGTACGAGGGACAGGTGAGTGGGTGCAAACGCCCCTCCCCTTTAATAGTAGCATCATATCTCAAGTCCAAGCCATGGAGCAAACTTTCCACAGTCTCTCTTTCCACATCGTGACGTTTACATCCACCTCGTTTAGTTGTAGTGCATTTGCATAGTAACCCATGTGCCTCACCAATCCGTGAGATCTTTACCAGTCAGGGAGGGAAGGGAAGGAAAGATTATGCTGTTTTCTTTTGGCATCCTGTTTGGTGCCCTTCTGTTTGGGTGGGCTTCTGGTGTTCTCAGTGATACAATATCTGGAGATTAATCGCAAACCAATCCTTAGTGTCCTGTACCATATGTCACTCAGACACGAGGACATGACAATCTTAAACATACACATATATATGGGTCACAAAGGGCAACACAAAGGGATCTAAGCTCCCATCATATTACTGTTCCTGGTTCCAAGAGGAGATTGTAACTATGCCTGGAATGCAGTGAAGAGCATCCTCAGGTGGTTCTGCCTGCAACTGCGAAGGTACAGACAGGAGAGGCCCGAGACTCAAAACCAGTTGCCTGGACTTTGAAACTTCCACCTTCACCATGTCATCTGCATTTGTGCATGCACAGGTGTGTGTGCACGCCTTTGTGCATGCTTGGGCATATGCAGAAGCACACTTCCCTGTGTGCATATGTATGACTGCGTGTTTGTGTACTTGCGTATGGAAGTGTGTATAGATGTAGTTGTGCTGGTTAATGTTGACTGAGGTTTGACTGGGTGAAGAAACTCCTTGCGAGGCTTGGATTGTGCGGGTACTAACTACATCACTGATGAGTTCATGTCTGAATGGGCTGTTAGGAGGTGGGGCCTGATTGGAAGAAGTGGGTCACGGGGATGTGACTTTGGGTCCTGTATCCAGTCCTTGGCCCCTTCCTCTCTGGCCCCTCCCCGTCTCTGCTTCCTGGATGCCATGGAGTTAGCAGCTTTCCTCTGATGTGCCTTGAGCCAAAACAAATCTCTTCTCTTTTAAATTGGAGTGGTAGTTGTTTCATCCCAGGGATGGAAAAGTGACCAACACAGTCAGTTCAGGCCGAGAGCCCACACGATCACAGACAGGTGCTGATTTCCTTGATAATGCTGCCTCTTCAAAGCCAGCTTTTCATAAAGGGAAGCAGCGTACCTCATTTCTCTCACCTCATGCACTTGACAGAGCGGAGAGACTTGAAAAAGTCAATTATAGTCCCTCAGTCAGATGCGCCTAACGATACCGTCTCACCAACACAGAGACGGGGCTCTGCATATTACACTAGCCCTGCAATTAACTCTGCAAACTTACTTTTGAACAGCCCTCATCTATATTTCACAATTAATTAGGGGATCCACAGGGACCAACTCTGAGAAGATAATTACGCCTCTTCCGAGGGTTTGAGGGAACTTCACTAGTCAAAAAGCATCTCATGCTCCCTAGGAAATTAAACTGGGGCTCCATTATCAGATTGTTTCTAAATGAGAAGAGGCCTGGATTTTGATATCACAGTCTCATTTAGGCAAGAAAGAGACAAACTGACAAGCTGTTTTGTCACACGCTTGTTTGAGCAGAACATTTTGAGAAATGCCTCTGGGTCAGTTTGGGAAGAGGAGCTGCTGGGTAGGAAAAATGTCCAATATGACCAAATGTGATGGAGCCATTTGCTAAGTAATCACCCCATGCCTGAGGCCAGAAGGAGGGGAAATGTATTTCCATATTCTGCTTCTGGGCAGGAGGGAAGTTGCTCAGGGTAGGGAACCAGAGTACATCAGGTGAAATATTAGACCATCAGCCATATAGCTCTGGGTGTCAGTGTACACAGTGATGTGAAATCAATCAATATGTTATCAATCAATCAATCAATCAATCAATATGTTACTCAGTGGTAGCAGGCTCCACTTGGGATGGCCGTCTGGCTCACATGTCCCCTGCCTTCCATAATAACAACCCTCAGAATAATGACTCAGAGTGGTTCCTCAAAAATTCTCAGTTCCCCCTGGCCAGAGCTGATTGGTCTCCATTGAGGACCACTGACCTAAGTTGGACCAATCGGATTCTTTACCATAAATTAGGTAGGAATCATAAATGAGGACATGCAGAGCCCAGGAAGCTTTGACCCTGAGTGACCTGTGTAAGGACAGTTCCAGTGATAGGCCTCTCCTCCATGAAAAGAAAAGAGAAATAAAAACTTGGAGCCAGAAATTGGAGCCAGACATTCCTGGGTTTGAATCTTGACTTGACTCTTGGCTCTGATCCTAATCTTGGGACCTTGAGTCAGTGAATTAACCTATTTTACTTCAGTTTCCTCATCTGGAAAATAGGAATTAGATACAGGTAAAACAGTTGCCACAAAACTATCATAAAGGCACTCTTACTGTTTGTGAAAAATTTTTTATTAAGTTTATTGGTACACACTGTGGAAGTCAGTGTAGATTCCTCAAAAAACTAGGATTAGAGGTCCCATTTGACTCAGCTATTTCTTTTCTGGGTATCTTCCCAAAAGAATTAAAAACATCATACTACAATGATATATGTGTACCCATGTTTATAGCAGCACAATTTGTAATAGCTAGATCTTGGAAACTACCCAAATGCCCATCAACGAAGGGATGGATAAAAAAAGATGTATTTTTATACGATGGAGTACTACTCAGCCATAAAGAAGTATAAACTGGAGACTTATAGGTAAATGGATGCAACTCTAGGTTATACTCATCAGTGAAATAAACCAGGCTCACATGTGTAAACATCATATTGTTTCCCTAGTGTGAGAAGCTGAAAGAGTAAATAAGTTCCAAAATGTACAGTAGATACTGTGAAATGAGAAGACACTGTTCAAAAGCAAAGAGAGACTGGAATGGGGGAAAGGAAAAATGAAGAAAGAAAGGAAAAGCAAAAAAAGAATATATGTACCAGATAGTTAAAATAGTTATATTACTAATTTCTCTTAATTCAGTGAAAAGAAAGGCTTGTACTAATATTGTTTGGGCAATTAAGTGCCTATATCTTGTACTCTGAGTAACTAATTTAAAGATATCAATATGCAATGTATTAATCATTGTTACTTTCCTATTATCTTTTTTTGAAATTTTGTTTTATATTTTCCTCTTTAAAATAAAATTTAAAAACACAAAAAAGCTCAAATAATGAAAGACTATGAGAGAATTAAAATCAAGATTGCCCATTTAAAAAAAAATTTACAGGTACAATTTAGGTATACATAATGGTCACATTCATCATAGGGAACTTGTGCATGATGTATCTTAGTTCCTCTTTTTTTCCCTATTCCTCCCCGCTTGCTTCCACCCTTCTTCCCCTCCTTATTTATAAAGCTTTGCTTTCAGTTTATCCTTTTTCCTCATTTGCGCCTCCTTCTGGGTTGTAGACCTAGTCTTTCGGCCATATCTCAAGAGCGCTCAGTCTCCACAGCAGCAGATAAGCTTAAGGTCAGGGCCCTTTTGGATCCATTATCTTCACAGAAAGAAGTTGCCTTGTCCTTCACCGTACTGCATCACATCTTAATTTTTTTCAAAGTTTGAAAGCTAGAATTAAATCATTCAAATGCTGCTCATTTCTTATATTTCTATTTTGGTGATCCAGGGCTGCTGAATGCTTTCAGTGCATGCTGTGTAGCTGCACCAAGGACGTGGTGTGTTGGTCTGTGGAATCCTGGATCTCTTTCTGCTTCTTGATTTGTGCCCTCACTTATCCAGAGCACACCCTCTGATATCTTCTTAAAAAGAACACATGGGAAGTAAATGCTTCGATTCCTTGATATCTGAATATGCCTTTATACTATGCTGGCATTGGATATTTTGAGCAAATATAGAATTTTAGGATAAAACTTACTTCCTTTGAGCACCTGGATGACAATTTCCTATTGTCTTCTGGCAGTCAGTGATGTTGATGGAAAGTTCCCGATGCCAGGGATTTTGTGCTTTTGGAGGTGAACTTTTGTCTCTTTTTCTGGAAGTTTCCCGTTCAAAACAGAGTTCAACATTTTTCCCCTGTAAGGCGCCAGATGATAAATAGGTTTGATTTTGTCTGGTTATGGTTTCTATTGTAACTGGTTAGCCCTTCTATTGGAAAGTGAAAACAACAACGGACAATACCTAAACAAAGGGATATGGCTCTGTTTCAATAAAAATTATTTATGAAAACAAGTAGTGGGTCAGACTTGGTACATGAACTATAGTTTAAAAGGTCAAAGGGTTTCCTTTTTTATCCTTGGTATTTAAAATTTTCCTGGTGAACTCTCCATAGATTATTTTTTTCCCATTGATTATACTTGAATAGCTGGTAAACTTTTCAATCTTGATACTCATGTCCTTTAGCTTTGATAAATTGTGCAGTTTTCTTTAAAATATATCTTTTCCTGAATTTTCTGGGAGTCCTGTTACAGTTCTTTTCTTTTCCCTTCTTTTTTGCAATATGAGGATAAAACCCAGGATCTTTGCACTGAGCTACATCTCCAGGTCTTTAAATTTTTTTTTTTTTATTTTAAATTTTGAGACAGCATCTTACTGTGTTGCCAAGTTGCCATTTTGGCCTTGATCTTGCAGTCTTGCTGCCTTAGCTTCCAAGAGGGTTGTGATTACAGGTGTGTGCCACTGTGCTCGGCTGTTAGGTATTCAGTATCTGTTGAACCTCCCAGATTGGTTTAATGTTCTTCTCTGTCTCTTTCACTTGCTGCATCTTTTCCTCTTTTTGTTATATTTCCTGAGCTATTTCTCTGACCTAAGAAGTCCTTTCACATATTTTAAAATAATTTTGGTCATTCAAAAATTTTTTAACAGGGCGGGGGATATAGGTCAGTGGAACAGCACCTGCCTGGAAAGCCCAAGGTCCTGAGTTCAATTCCTAGGTACCAAAAACAAATAAAAAAACAAAAAAATTTTTAAGAGTTCCTTTTTTGTTACTTGATTGTTTCTATTTTATAGAATCATTTTACTTTTAATGATGCAATACTTCTGGGTTCTCCTTAAAGATTCTAGAGGTTTTAATTTATTTAAATTATCTTCTATTTCCTGAATCTCCTCTAATCCTTTAGGGTCTTTTTCTTTCTTATGACTGAGCCTTGCTCTTTTTTATTGCAAGATTTTCCCTCTTAGATATCTGGTGTTCTTGTTGACATTTAGAATAAGTTTTACAGAGTTGCTGAGGCAGTCTACGAACATGTAGAGGGCTTCATAAATTGTGGAATTTGGTTTAAACATGTTGATTAAAGAGCTGTCTACTCCTGGGTGTGGCTTTCTTTGAATTGCTTCATCTTTCACATGTTCACCCACTTTCCAGCTTCCATAAATTTATTTCGGTCTCTTGCTGGCTTATGGTTCTCCTTCTGTCGTTTCTATCAGTGTAGATTTATCACGTTTATGAGTCTTATACTTTCCTTTTAATGGTTTCAGGTGAGAAAGGAAATAAACAACTATGATTAATTTATAATTTTCAATTATACCCCACTCCCCAGAATCGCCAAAGGTCTCTAATTGGAAACATATCAAGGAGATACTGTGCATGCAGAAGTCAAGATGATAAAGCTCCTGGCTAATGTTTATGTCATAAGGAGCTAATCAGCACACCATAAATGATGTGTGTTTTCACTTCTAACCCCGAAGTTTAGAAATGTCAGTGAAAAGGTTGGTCTCTGTGCCCTCAGAGACTGAGGCTGTTCATAATCAGGGAGCATATTTTACTTCAGCAAAGCCTTTCATTTCATACTCACAAGTCAAGCTCATGAGCTCTTTCCGTGTGACAAAGTCTGCCATGAAGGCTGGAAGCCTTAATGAACAAATAATTAGTTTTAAGAACATAAGTCGACACAAAAGTACAACTAATGCCTTTTTAATTGCTTTTGCTCTTGTATCTTTAGCAAACACGTATCTTCATGTCTCGTGGAATCACAGTTATCTGCAACTGCTATGCTGGTGCTCTGGGGAGCCAGAGCTCCTGTCTTAAACAGGGATGTTTGCAAGGCAGAGACCCCAGGCTTGGATTAGTTCACTTGCTAATCCTCAGACCACTTTAGATTTCTAGGGATAGAAAATCAAATGCACAGACTTGTGGCCTAGTTATAGAAATGGGGCTTCTGAACCAGAGATTAAAAAACCAGAGACACACAGGATCCAGAGCCTTTTAAGCAGTAAACTTGGGATGTGGGAGAGGGAGGGGTGGGCACAAGAGGGAGACAGAGAGATATCATTTGTGATTCTTTAGTTGGAAGAAAACTCTGCATCTGCGTCTCTAGACTAAACCATTTAACCCGAGTTCAATAGACTTGTAACGTAAGTGGGCAAGCTACTGTGATGGAGAACAACGAGGGAGACTTTGCTGAGGGGCCATGGCTGGGCATATGAAAATTGTACATCAAAGGGTTAAGAATTACTTCTAAAGGATGGATAGAGAGGGAGGAATTTCACTGGCTACACTTCCAAAGACTTTTAGTGTATTCTTCTAAGAATGGTTCTTTTGTAATGATTGTGTCAAAATTTACAGAAATGGCGCTCCAAAGCCTGCTGCCCTTTAGACACCCTCATCTCTTTTGCTCACTTTTGCTCACTTATTTGGTCAACAAACAGGTTCTAATGCACCAGCTCCCAATGTCTGCTCCTGGTCTGGACCTTCAAATAAGGAGACAGAAAGAACCAGATCAGTTGAGGGTCTCATAGATCAGTGAAGGGTCAGCAAGTCAGGCTCTGTAACTATTAATGAATCATAAATTGGCCATGTTATGCATGCAGTGCCGTTATTTAAGCTGGCTTTCCCAAGTCTCCTGATATTGCAGCTGTCTTCTCAGATCAGTGCAAAGCAACACAAGGGCAGGGACTATTTTGTTTTTGTTTTGTTTTGTTTTTTTTTCCGGTACCAGGGATCAAACTCACGACTTTGTGCTTGCTAGTTAGGCGCTGTGCCGCTGAGCTAAATCCCCAGCCCCTTAGGGCAGGGACTATTTTAATGGCCTTAGTGACCCCAGCATTTAGAACAGTGCCTGGCCCATAGTAGGCACTCACTGAAATCTTGTTGCATACATAAATACTTTTAAGTCATTGTATAATTATACTCTGTACCAAAGAACAAGCTTGTCCTGTTGTGAGTTAGACATGTCAAACGTCCTCAGTCTTAATTTCTTCAGCTCTAAAGTGAAGATAACAACATAACATTCCACAGAGTTGACATGAGGATCAACTTCAATGAAGCCTTTAAGTGCTCTGTGTGTGTCTAGTACCAGGGAATCATAGGTAAGTGATTATGATGGACATTTAGGTTGTCTACAGTGGTTCATCCTCTGTTAAATATGTGTACACACTTCTCCAATGATTTCATTTAATAAATTCATGGGCATGGAACTGCTGAGTCACAGAGTATGAGCAATTTAAATTTTGATACTGGCAGCACAATTTGATACTAGCCATTTTGGAAAGCTGGCACCATTCATAGTCATGCCAATGCTGATGTTACCATCTTCTTCAATCTTCTGGGTTCAAGATACATCAAATATCACATTATGTCATATTCTTTTGCTCTGGGACTTGTTATCCATCTTTGTAGCCATGTAAAAGAAGCCCCTAGCCTTATGGCCAAGTGTGGAGTGGCTTCATCAGAGAAGCACAGTCCAGTAGCCCAAAGTAATTAACAAGGAGTCAAGCTTTACTTGTTTCTCCCACAGAACATTACAAGGGCTCTTATTCAAACTTCAGATGACTCTTCTCAAGAGGTATTTTCCTGCCTCCTCCCCAGCTCTCAGCACCGCAGACATAAGTGACTCTAGAGATCTGGGGTTGGGGGATCGTTGCAAATTAATGTCAGGTCCTTGTCACACATACTTCACTTTTTGTGGGTGAATTACCCTGCATGTTTTCCCGTTGTGACATATGTATTTTTCTTTCTGATTAGCACAGAGCTTTTGTACAACTGCAGGGAGCAGATCAAGTAGGGAGTCCTTACAGCAGATGGGTGGTAAAGCCCTGTGTGGTTGGCATGCATCTTCCATGCTGGGATGCCAGGAGTTTCAGAGCTTTAGAGGGTGATTTAAATCTGTGTATTTCCCCCTTTCTGATGCTCACTGCCGCTATCCCCTCTTCCAGCTTCAGATCTTAGGGGCATCTGTGTATGGGTAGTGATGGAGTTACCATGGAAACCTAGGCTATATTAAATCACGTTAGTGGGCTGTGGCCAGCATTTTTATTTTAATGAAACAGACTAGGCCAGAATAGAAAATATCAGAATGCATCACAAGCAGTAAGGGTAAATATATGTTTTTAATGAAACATGCATCTATACATATGCTGGGCCATGCTGTAAAAGTATTTCATACTCCAGATTCAATAAGAGAAAATGAAATTCTGTGAATCAGGGCTCCTGATGCTGGGCAAGGAGTTGGGGGTTTGACTTCTCAGATCGTGTTTATTGAGGTGAGCTTAGGTTACTCTTCTGCTGGTGTTGTCTCATCAGTGGCCTACTTCAGTGGCTGCCTCGTCACTTATCCCAGGTCAGGCGACTTGTTCTTATACCTACAACCTGCTGCTCTGCCCCCAGCCTGTGCGCACCTCTCCCAGCCTGGCAGTTGGCACGCCACCCACCGCTTCACACCCCTCCCTCTTCCGGGTCTCAGTTGGTTTAGTTTAGAGATTTCCCTGGGCTCTGTTGGGAAACCTTCCACCCACTGCTCAGATGGCCCCATCTTTTTCCTGTGGTACTCACGAGTTGTTCTCTTCCCCCTACTGACCATTTCTTCCTTACCCAACCCAGGTATCACTCACCTGCTGTCTACTGCTGGCATCACTCTCTCTTCGGGGGTTTCTTATTTTTCTATTTTGTAGGTTATTTTAATGCAGTCTTAGGAAGATGAAGATAAATCCTTGGATGTCAAGTTTACTTGAAAGTGGCAACTAGGTAATATTTTTCAATTGAAGAAAATTTGTAAAACCTAAAACAAACCATTTTCAAGAAAATTCAGAGGTAGTGTAGTCATAATGTTGTGCAACCACCACCTTCATCTAGCTCCGAAATACTGGCATCACCCCAGAAGGAAACTCTGAGCCTGTTGGGCAATTGCTCCCACTCCTCCTCCTCCAGCCCCTGGCGGTCACTGATCTGTGTTCTGTCTCTGTGCACTTGCTGACGAGGAACATTTCATACAGGCGGAATCATACAATTCCAGTGTGGACTTTGCACCTAGCTTCTTTTACTTTGGGTTATGTTTGGAGGTCATCAACACTGTATCATTCCTTGTTTAAGGCTTAATCATACTTCGTTCTTTTATTGTGGTGTAATTATATTCTAGTGTTTTATACCATAGTGTATTTCTCCACTGATGGACATTGGGCTGTTTCCACCTTTTAGATATTATGCATAGTTCTGCTATGAACATGTGTGCACTTGTATTTTTTTTTTTAGTACCAGTTTCCATTTCTTCCCAGTATATATTTACCAGTGAAATTACTGGCTTGTCTAGTAAGTCTCTAGTTAGCTTTTTGAGGAACCATCAGATTGTTTTCTATAGGGGCTCTCCCCAACAATGCATGAACGTTCTAATTTCTCCATATCCCTTCTTAACTGTTAATACTTTCTTTTTTAAAAATTTCTTACAGTAATCTAGTGGGTGTGGAGTGATATCTTGCTGTGGTTTGATTTTCATTTCCATAATGACCAGTGCTGCTAAGCATCTTTCCATGTGCTTGAGGCAATCTGTATAACTTCTCCGGAGAAATGTCTATTCATGTTTTTTGCCAATTTAAAAAATTGAGTTACTTTTTAATTGTTGAGTTGTGAGAATTCTTTATATATTTGGGCTACTAGACTTGGCTTTGACGAATTTCTTTGTCTAGGTCCCTGTCCAGCTGTTTACAAGTCTGAGCTTATTCTAGGCTGATTTGGAGTTGTGTGGTCAAGACTGAGCTGGGATCAAGCCAGAAAAAGTCCTCCAGCTGTGCCCTGCAGCTCTGTCCTTGTCTGTTCTAATTAACATTTTTATCAGTAACGAGTGTGATCACAACTCAAATTTAGGAAATGCTAAGTTTATGCTCACCAGCTAGGAGGGCTGATGGGTGCCCTGAAGAAATTTTTAGAGAGAATTTGTTTTGTGCTGAGCAGTGCCTCAGTGATGTAAGCCTCTCATAACCTGGAGACCTGTGATATAAACTGCCCAACAAAGGCAGAGAGGCATTGGATGCTCCTCAGGATGGCAGCTTTATCTGGGAGGGGCATGCAACATTACAGGTGGGAGGACCAGAGATGGAGGAAGGTTCAAACCTGTCTTGAGGAATTAAAGCCAAGAGGATGTTCTATGGTATATTTTCGTGGTCATGTCAGAGTAGGGGGCTTTAGCTGTGGGCAAAGGTCATACTTTTTGGACTTTGTTGGAACTAAGCCGACTGCAATTTCCCCATTTTCACTGTTTTGTTATTTCTTTCCCATATCTTTTCAGTAATAATTAGCAAGTTCCTTAAAATGTAAAGGGCCTGTGAGCCCCCTTGTTTAGGGGTTCAAGGGAAGGGTCCCCTGTAAGGGCCAGGTGTCCAGCCATAACAGGCTGAGAGAGAGCCTGAAAGGACACGGGAGAATTAGGGCCACTGCAGGACACCGTGTGTTCGTTTCTTATTAATAGCTAGTTGGAATGAATGAGAGGCACCGTCAGCACTTTCCTACTTGAGTCAGATTTGAAGATGACTTAGATTGGTTGAAACTAAGAGAGTAAAATAAGTGTAGGAAAAGCAGTGTAAGCTCTTAGACTTGGGTCCTTAAATTCAACTGTAGAATGAAGACGAGCAACTTGAAACTTTTACATGAAGTGGATGATGGTTTGGTGGTTGGCATGAGAAGGCTATGAATGTTTGAGTGTGGTGGAGGGTTACACTGTTAGGTCAACACAGTACTTTATGGGCTTTAACTGGTCCCACCAGGGATCTTTCATG
Organism: Chinchilla lanigera; assembly: GCF_000276665.1. Lineage (NCBI taxonomy): Eukaryota > Metazoa > Chordata > Mammalia > Rodentia > Chinchillidae > Chinchilla > Chinchilla lanigera. Next base: position 11,841,305 of record NW_004955467.1, on the reverse strand, counting down.
AACTTCTTGGGGGTGCCACATAAATGGTTCTATTGCCATGGAGCGCTAGGGGATTTTCAGAGCAAGGTGATGAGAACAGCAAGAGCTTGGAAACCGTGCTTTCTGACATGCAGTTGAGAAATTGTGTTCTGTCTGGAAAGGAGGAAGCATAGTCACTGACTGCACCTATGTCAAGGACAATGGTTTATTAGTCTCCTATGGCTGCTACAACAAGTGGTCAGAAACTTAGTGGCTTATAACCGCACAAGTTTATGTTACAGACTGGGATAAAATCAGGGTATTGGTAGAGCTGTGATGCTTGTGGATGTTTTAGAGGAGAATCAGTTCTGTCTTTCCCAGATGGTGAGGGAGTCCTTGGTACACGGCCCTCTTTCATCTGCAAAGCAGTAAACTTAATCCTCCAACCTCTACATCCCCTCTTAGTCTCCTGTCTTCCATTTACCTTTATAAGGAGCCTGTGATTGTATTGCACACTGCTAGAAAATCCAGGATAATCTCTCCATCGTCAGATCCTTAACTTAATCACAATAGCAAAGGCCTTTGGGCCATATAAAGTAACCTCTTCGGAGGTTCTAGGGCTTAGGATGTTAGCATGTGGCTGGTGGGGGGGGGCTTATTATTCTGTTTGCCATAAATGGAAGAGCTTTGTTTTTCTCTTCTGCATGGCTCCACAAGGCAGAACCTGGCTAACATGTATAGGATACAGACACAGACATTCAGAGTTAAGATGAGGCAACCTGTTTCATGCACTGGACTTTCTGCAAGACAGATGGACTTAGGAAGGAAATCTTTAGCTCTCCTGGTGTCACTCAAGTAGAGGATGGTTTTTACGTGGGATGTTGAGTCTTGTATTGGGTGGGATGTTAGAATAATAGCACTCATGGTCTTTTTCAGGTTTCACTACTGCTTTTACACAGACACTTTAGGCACGGCATTCTGGTTATTTGTTTTATTTAGGAACCTAGATAAGGTTTACTACATGTGATGTGACAGGGCACAGGCACAGCCAGTGTGGCAGATGTGGCCGTGTCCTGCAGTGCCTCCTTGGTGCTCATCATCACAGCTCAGGCCAGCATCCCACTGCAGGTGCCTGTGATGCTCTGCTGAGGGCCCTGCTCTGCCAAGGTACAGGCCAGGGAGTTCCTGAAAATTACTGCCACCAGGAACAGCCCTGGGCCAGTGACAAGAAACAAGTGTATACACCAGCTTCCTGGCCATGGTGGTGGTATTGTGGGATGATGCTACACATCACTGCTCAGATGAGCAATCTGCTCATTAAAACACTACGCTGGCTTGTTCCCCTTCTCCATTCTCTGCAGTGCTTCTAATATTACCTTCCAAATGGGTATCTGCTCTTAAACCTTTATCTCTGCATCTGCTCTGGGGAGACCCAGACTAAGCTACAACAGAAAGCTAAAAATAAAACCTATGATAAGATACGAGGTGAGCTATGAGTCTCTTGTAGGCAGTACTACCCTTTTCAGCTCAGAGATTCTTAGCATGGCAGTCCCACCTGCAGTCTGAGACTTCTAACCAAGGCTCTGGGCTTTCCTAGCCATATTTAGAGTATTGCTTCCAATTCTTCATTGTGAAAGATCTCTTACCATAAGAAGTTATGTATTTATTATTGATGTTTATCATGGGTATACAATTTTAGTGGGCGCAGGCTTGTGGGAAAAGTATTATGCTCTTTTCTTTTTGTCTTTTTGAGATAGGGTCTTGCTATGCAGTTCAGGCTGATGTTGAGCTCACTTTGTAGCACAGGCTGGTCTCAAACTTGCAACGATCCTCCTGCCTCAGTCTCCTGAGTGCTGGGGTTACAGGTATGCGCCACCATGCCCAGCTAAGTATTATGTTCTTGATTTCAAGAAATAAATCTATTTTCTGATGTCAAACACCCAGCCGACAAACTGAAGACCACCTAGTTCTTCATGTCCAAGTTTTCCTAGCCTATCCATTTATGTGGGGGGCTGTGAAGTTGGGATCCACAGCTCATTTACTGCCCACTTCAGGCCTTTCCGCTCTTCCAGACCCAAAGACAGACACATCACGGCCTACTTGTGGGTTGACAATATGGGACCAGGTGAGAGATGTGTCTTCCTTTGCCATCTGCTTAATGGGCTGCCCATACCTGTGGATGCCAACTAGGTTTTGGACCTTTGCTCAGTGCCACAGCACTGGGGATGCCCCCTCTCTTTTCAGCACTTTGTCTTTCTCCTATAGTAGCATCTTTATGCCCCTTGAATTCCCCACTGTAAGCTACTTTCTGAGTCCCTAATTTAGGGAGCCAGAGATGTTTGGGCTCATCCCATTTCTCCACGAATCTAGCACTCTCTCAGACCTATATGGATCCCATCAACTCATCTGCCAACCCCCTGCCCTCAGTCTGTCTGTGCAAAAACTTTTGTACCATTCTACTTCCAAACTTCAGCTAGCAAGCGGCACCTACAATCTCCCCTTCCCTCAAATTCCTCTTGTTCCCCACCTGTTCCTCTTCATGGCCTTTTTCTGTCCCCAGGGATTCAGGGAATGACTTGGCTCCACTCTCTTAGATTCACTTCTTTCTCTCTCATACTTCTTTCTTCCATTTAGTATGGAGTCTTTTTATAAAGCACAGGGCAAGAGGGGTGGGGGCAAACGGTTCTGCTTGCATCTGTCAGCGTTCAAATCTCACAACTCTTGCCTATAGGCCAGAAGCTGGGAAATTGATGCCTTTATCCCCTGGTCTCAGCAACTCATACTTGTGAAGCAAACTGTGGAGCAAATTGTGACCCCAGTTCTCAGATCTAAATGGAGGTCGATGTGGTGGACATGGAGGTGGGGGAACGCAGCTGTCTGTCCTGTCCGAGGTCCCAGGCTTTTCCCCTACATAAATCGTCCTTCCATCTAGGTGGCTTGAAACAGCAGGTGTGAACAGATGGCAGTGGTTTTTCAGCATCCTGTGTTCCTGGGGTGAGTCCAGCCACAGAGGGAGAGCAGGTCAGCATGGCCACCAGATGAACACGGTCATTAAAAGTCTGTGCGGCTTTTTGGAAGTGGCCCGCAGGTCTGAGCAGGAGGAGGTGTTCACTGGGAGCTCACCCAGCTCGGAGTCTAGAGCCTCCACCTTGGTAGTCCACAGCGCCTTCTAAATACATTTCTCGATTGCTACTGCCTGTGGCTGCTTGGCGCATGCCTGGTTTGGGGTCCACGACAGATGGAGATGTGGGCTCTGCAGTGGGTCTGGAGCGTGGGCTTCAGAGAGTGCTAATGTTTCTCAGATCTCTTTTGCAAAGTGCCAACTGTGACAACACTGTAGCCCAGGCCAGGAAATGGAAACTCGCTGCCAGATGGTGGAGGGGCTGCTTCTTAATTAAGGAGCCTTTGCAGCTCGTGGATGATGGGTGTGGTCTGTAAATAGTTTATGCACCTGTTAAGTCCTTGAGTTGTAGAGATGCTCCTGGACTTTGTCCAAGTGGGGTCCAAGTCTCCTTTACCAGAATAATAGTAGAAGTAGTATCTTTTCCTTCTCGAATGCTTTAGTCTACCGAGCACTGCGCACTCTCAGGCATTTAACCGCATTGACTCCTTGGATCATCACAACAACCCTATGATAGATGCTCCTGTAAAGCCCATTTTATGGAAAACTGTTCAAGCCCACACAGCTGGTAAGAAATTGAATCAGAACGTAAGCTTGGAATTAGATAAACCTAGATTCTGAGCCTCAGTTCATCCTATATAAACAGGGTAATTGTATGTGTACCTCATAGGATTATTGTGAAGATGAAACTTAATTATATGGGCAAAAATCTCCTAGCTTAGATTTGCCATTTAGTAATGGTTCGGGAAATATTTGAAAGGTTACTGTGATGATTAATTTTATGAATTAACTTGGTTAGGCTGTGATATCTAGAATTTAGTCAAAATTACTGGGGATGTTTCAGGGAAGGTATTTCTTAGATGAAAAAAGCAGATAAGTTGATGTTGAATAAAGCTGATTGATCACCTGCCATAACATAGGGGGGGCTCATCTAATCAGTTGACGGCTTTCACATAACGAGTATGTTCTCTGAAAAGGAGGGAATTCTGCCAGTAGATTACCCTTGCACTCTGTCTGACACTCTTCCTTGAATCTCCAGCCGGACAATGTACTCTATAGATTTTGGACTTGCCAAACCTCCATAATTATGTGAACCAGCTCTGTAAATTCTCTCCTTCCGATGATCTATCTATCTATCTATCTATCTATCTATCTATCTATCTATCTACCTATCTATCTTCTATTTATCTCCTATCTATTCTTTCTATCCCTATCTATCATCTGCCTATCTAATCTACCTCTAGTTATTTATCTCATATTTGTTCTGTTTCTCTGAAGCACCTTAGTTAATATACATATGGATACAATAGTACTTTAATAACATGTGGTTTATGCATGTTGAATAACATGCAATAGTTAGAAAGAATAACTCAGATCTATGTATTTTTAGAAGAAAAGAAAATAAAAACCCAACTGTGTGTTTACGTTATGTATGTCTCCATGTTTTTCTGTGGGTATAGGGAAAGGTCGAAAGTTTGCACACCCCAGGGATGGTGAGGGTGGCTGTGGAACTGTCATCATGGCAAAGCAGAATATTCACACCTTCCTTCCTTATTTACTGTTTGTTTTTAGGAGGTATTATTTTTGCCATTAAAAGAATATTAGTTTTCTATCACATAAGTAATGCCTGCTCATTCTAAATATTCAGCTGACACAGAAGTACACAGAACAGAAAATGAAGTCTCTTATCCTCCAGTCCCGTTTCCCAGAGGCCAGAGCTGCTAATAGTTTGGGGATGTTCTGTCCTCAGCGTTGACTGTAATGTCTCTATTTTAAAAAATTGTGAGCTTTACCAATGGACTCTGAAATTTACATACTAGAAGACCAGACTGACTCTGAACTTAGAAAGCCCTTGACTTGTCTCTGGGTTGTTTTTACGTGCATATCATCAGGGCAGAGCTAGGATCCTGTGGGTATTGTTAGGAGGAGGAGAAGTGGTGAGGGATCTTTACCTTGAGTTGTGACAAAGGCTCTAGAGTGGGTGGGAGGATCTGGAAGTGCCCACCTCATTTTCTTTCACAAAGGCATTGATTATTAGGCTCCATTAGGCTGGAAATTGCACTTGCGTCTTAATTCCTTAAACTTCAAATCTTCTCATTTTGCCCTCCAGCTCTCTGCAGTCTGCTAAGGAAAGGTCAGTTCACCTCAAATTATCTGCCTATGACTGATGACTGGTTCACTTAAGTTTTCTCAGTGTTGATGTGTTCTGTGAGTGCATGGTGTGTGTGTGTATAACTAACTGAGCCAGGTTTGTGGAAAAATGGTTGCTTCCCTCTGGCCACAGAGGGCTTTCACTCAAGATGGAGCCCAAAGGCCGTGTCTGTGAACTCTCAATGGCCTCTGTGACGGATGGATCCCTTAGCCTGGGGAAAAAGAGCAGAGCCTGCCCTGCTCAGAGACCTTGGTGCCTGTTTGCAAGGTGTGCTTGGGAGAAGATGAGTTTTTGACACCATAGGCTAGGATTAATTTTCCCCCAGATCCCTCATGGGACCTACCTGATTGACAGCTGAGAAGGCAAGGCTGCCTTGGGCAGGTCGGGGATGAGCATGTGGGGACCTGCCCACATGTAGTAGCCAATGGGCTCTTTGTGGCCAGCCTTCCATGCTCTCCAAACTCATTGTGGTGTTGGGGCAGAGGTTTCAGCTCTGCCTTATTTATGCCTGTAGATATGGCCCTTTATGTGGCTCCATTTGTCATTGTTTTTTACAAAACAAGCATAGTATATATATTTTTCTTTATATTTTGTACTCAATATTTTGTACATCTTTTTGCAAGTCAGTACACACAGATCTTCATTCTTTGTCACAGTTGTGTAGTATTCCACAGACTATGAGGTTTGGGTTCATTTTTCTTTATAAGCTATTCTGCAATAAACATCCCTGATCATACATCTTTTGGACTGGTTCTTTTATTATAGTTGGATAGATGCCCAGAAGCAGCTTTGCACTTGGGTCAAAGGGACTCCACATCTTTAACTTTAATAAATCCTGCTAGATTACTTTCTAAAATGGTTGAAATAACTCACAGTCACACGAACAGCATTTGTGAATGCCCCTTTCCTCGTGCCCTTGCCAGCACTGGAAATTATCAATCTTATGCAATTTAGAGGCTCACACTTTTGTTTTCATTTGCATTTCCCTGAAAACCCGTGAGGTCTTGCTTTAGCACTAAATTGTGCTCTATGCATTATCTTTGCTGATGAGTTGGGTTGGGTCACATGTGAGCATAGAAGGTAAAGACCTTCCAAAAAGACAAAGAGCTTGAAGAAGATGGGTTGTGTCCTCTGGGCCACTTTCCAGGTCACATGAGAGCTCCTGGGGAGTGTCTGGGCTCCTTTTGGAACACAGATGAAAGCATGGAATTCTGGCACACACTAAAACAGCTTCAGTAAATGGAATTGGGGTTACTTGCCACATAGTCAGGGTTGAGCATAATTGGTGAGCTTTTTCAGAAGGCAGTGAGTTCTTCATTCCTGAAAAAAATTAAGCAGGTATTGAAGATCATCTTCTATTTATTTGTTGAAGATAAAATGCTAAAAGGGTGTGAGAACAGACTAGGTCAAGGAGAGGTCCTGAGAGATGGTCGAGGAAAGCACGTATTGTGCTCAGTTTGGGGAGCTGCTAGGGCTGATGTCCAGTGAGCCATCCCCAGTGAGAGGCCAATGGTGCAGCAGACCCTAATGATAATGGGGGCTTTGAAAATCCACCTAGCTGAATTGTGGAGATGGTTTACCATCCAAACTTACTTGGGTATAGAATGACCAATCATTTCAGTTTGCCCAGGCCTCAGGGGTATCCTAAGATGTAGACTTCCAATGCTAACACTACCAAGGAATCAGGAAAATTGGTACAATTCGGTCACCCTACTTTAGTGTGACCCTAAGGGTAGCAGCTTCTTTGAAGTAATGTAAAATCTCAGGTGTGGATTCCATGCTGTCCCACCAAGAGGGATGGAATAAGCTGGGCTTGAGTCACACCATAGTGCTATGGATTTGGCCAGACACAGAGAAGGTGCAGCAGTGACTTCTGTGGGCCACTAACCTTTTTCAAATCTCAGAATAGAGGCCAGATCACAGTCTTCCCTCATGGAGAATCTGTCTGGATGAATTTTTCCTTCCACTCCTCCAGAATCACTATTCGGGTGAGTGGTATCCTCCCCAAACCACAACCTGTGATTATTACGTTACATGGAAAAAGATGGGATGAAGTTGAGAATCTTGAGAGACTTGTTTGAGATTATTCAGAGCACCCTAAGTACCATTACACATCAGCTTATAAAAAGGGACCTAGAGTGGGGCTCTATACAGACATGGAGGAGAAGGGGATGGGATGAAAGAGGCAGAGAGGTGGCCCAGCATCACATGCCCAGCAATTCTGTGGCCACCACCAGAAACCGGAAGCAGCAAGAGGGAGAGTGCCTTCCAGAGAGCCTCGAGAGGGCGTGGGCCTACTGACACCGCAGAATTTCAGAATTCCAGCCTCCAGATCCGTGAAGAACGCATTTCTGTTATTTGAAGCCACAAGATCAGCGATAACTTGTTACAGCAGCTGCAGGACCAGGATCGGTACCCAAGAGCCGAGCCTTCCAGGTACTAGGTCATTGATCCCAAGCTGAGGCCCCATCTAGTCATAGGCTTGTCTCCCGACATGCTGCTGCCTGCAGTCTCTCATGACTTTGGGGGGACTTGGCCTGGGGTCACAGATAGTGGGGAGGAGGCTCTGGTGCCAGCTGAATCCCAGTGTTGAATCACAGGTGTCGGGGATCTAGCTTTTAAGAACCAAAGCCACAGACGAGCGTTGGACTTCACCAAGCAGCTGTTGTCTGAGGATAAAAAAGGCAGGCAGGGTCCTGACAAGGTGGTGGGACAGAAACTGGAAGCACAGCAAGTAGGTAGGAATGGCTTGTTGACGGGGTTTGTGCTAATTCATGCAAATAGTTTCTGCTGCTGCTCTGCCTTTTCCAGCTTGAATGGTGTTTTCACGTCCTTCTCGCCTGATCCTGGCAGATGCTCTGCGAGGTGGGAGGCAGAGAATTGGTGTTTTGGAAACCCAGGGCTTTGGGGACTCAAGAAGGTGTTGAGGTGCCTCATTTCTCAGCTTCTGGGGGTTCCTAGTGTGCTCAGTAGGTCCCACTGAGTGGTCTGTCTGTCTTCTGAGCTCCGGGTGCAGCTCTGCAATACCATGGCTTCTGTGCAGGGTCATCTCGGCTTGGCTCTCCAGTGGCAGACCTGACACACAGATATTTGATAAGACTTATTCTTGAGACTGATGGCTGGGGAAGGAGGAGACAGAAGTGGGGGGAGTCAAGCTGCAGTGCGGTCTTCAGGGGTGGCCTCAGTTAGCCCCACAGCACTGTTAAAGCAGGGATGCCACTGTCTGACTTCTCAAATTAGAGGAAGAAGGCCAGGCCCTTTTATCTCTGGACTGATTGCTCTTTGGATGTGGGGTATGATGTCAGTGAGGGTCCTCTTCAGCTGACACTTGCTGGAAGAGGGGCACCAGTGAAGGCTGAATACCTGCAGCAGTCCTGCAGCTGGGTATGTCTCTCATCTTGAGGGAGTCCTGGTGCTCAGGAAGTCCAGCATCCCCCATGGGCCAGTGAGAAGGCTGAAACTTGGTGCAGGGTGGAGGGTGGGATGTCAGGTTTCTCCTGAGGCTGTTCTTTGAGTAGACAGGGGCTGTAGGAGACATAGACAGTGACCTTTCCCATGTCTCACTGTAGATAAGTTGGCTTAGATTGCAAAAGGATTACAGATAGCCATAGGGAAAGATTGTGAACATCCTCATAGCAAAGGCATTTCAAGCAAGTATGATTTGGTGATATTTCTAGGGGGAAACTACCCCAGGATTAAAATCCGATTCTTATCCAAATGACAAACTGTTCCTTGGCCAAGGGCAATGTCTGCAGACCTGATCATCCATCTGCCAATGGTTCTAGCAGTCTCAGGGGACAGGACTGGGACAGACTGGCAAATAGTTCATGCATCTGTCTTGCTACATGGGAACTTTGTGGACCTTGAAGTCCCAGTTTCAAGTCCTGTCTCTGCCACTTGCTAGCTGTGTGACTTGGGGCAAGTTTTTGACCTCTGTTAACCTCAGTTTCCTCTCCAGTGAAATGGGAGTGAAAATAATTGCTTATAAGACTGTTCAGAGATTTAAATCAGATAACACGTATAACATGTTTGCCTCGGGATAGATGGTAGGGAATGCTGCCTTTCCTCTAGTTATTGTATCTCATAAAAAGTGTTAACTGTTGTTAATTATAAGGAATATGTACACACACACACACACACACACACACACACACACACACACACACTTTGCTTCCCTGCTGGATGTTCATTATATTCCCAGCCCTACATTAAGAGCCCCTGGAGAATGAAGATGGAAGAACATACTGGGTTTGTCCTCAAAGAGCTTTTAATCTCCTGATGGTCTAAAAACACCCATGTGAAGTCATAATAGTAATAATCTCATATTTATGACATAATTTAATCTCACAGCAGAAAGTATTTTAACCCATTTTACAGATGAGAAAACTGTTGTTAATGTTTGAGGATGAACCTCCATATTGTTTTCCATAGCAGAAGCACTACTTTGCATACCCTCAACAGGGTACAAGGGCTCTGGTTTCTCAACATCCTCTCCAACATGTTCTTGTTTTCCACGTAGACTATGACACTGCCACTCTGCAGGAACACCAACTGGAAAGTGACAGACCAAAGACCTTCAGCATCCCCATGAGTCGGAGGAGCTCATGGGTTCTGAGATGATTGAGAGAGAGGCTGGATGGCTGCTGAAGCTAGGTGGGTTAATCAGAGAAATCTTCCTGGAGAGGGAGAAATCCATGGAGGGGCCAAGGGAAGAAGAAGACAAGGAATGGTCTATGCGAGGCTGCAGGGGCCCCTGGATCCACAGGACCTGATCATTGTCAGAGTGCCTGGTGTCAGGCTGCATGTCCATGCATGACTTTGAACTTGGATCTTCTCATGCTACAATGAGAAGGAAATACTGTGCGATCTCCTAGGCTTCCTCCAGATGCTCTCTTCTGCTACTTTCAGGTCCAGATGTGATCTTTATGTGACAGGATGGGCCAAGTTTTGGGATGTAGGAAACTTGGGTGATTCTTGCTTGCAAAGAGGTTGAGGCTACAGTTTGGAGCAGGGAAGTGTGGGAATTTTAAATTACTTCTTTTTTTTTATTTTAAAGAGTAAAAGAAGGATAACATAATAATGGGGGGGGGGGCTTACCAAATTACAGACAAAGTGGTAGGAGATTATCAATGGTTATTGTTTTGCATATTGTTATCTACAAGATAGTTTCTCAGGAAAACAAATAGACAAATAATATTGAGTTACAGATAAAAGAGGTAGGAGATTATCAATAGCTGTTGTACCATACTTAGGTATCTTCAAAGTGGCTTCTAAAGAATATAAATAGAACTATGCATGAGTGACCTCATGAATAATCATTCAATAATTCTCAATAGTTGTTGTAGGAAACACATAATAATAAACATGGATCCATTTATGAAATAGGATAGGAACAATACAAACATTACAGAGTTATGGATAGATTACTAGGAAAATATCAATGCCTGCTGTAATACATGGTGGTATCTTCAAAGTGGTTTCTCAGGAAGACAGAGATACACAAGAAGGATCTAACAAGTAGTTACAGCCTAAGGGTTGTCAAAAATCAAGTGAGCAGTCTGGGGCCAAAGCCATTTTTTGTAGCGTTTTCTCTCCAGCCTCCCATCGCATTGGGACCCCATAACAGTTAGTGTCCTCTCCCCAACTGTCAGCACAGGCAGAAGGAATCTTGCTGCAGACTTCTCCGGAGCTCCACCACAGCTTGTACTGTCAGGGGAAGAATGGCTTCCAGGGAGTCTCTGCAGGTATTGTGCAAGGTCCTCCTTGTTTACAGCTTCTGAGGGGCTCTCATGACCCGAGTCCACAGGACCTCTGACTCCTTGGGCTTAGTCTGCATGTTCTCCGAGTTCTTGTTCAGCAGCTGCTCCTCCTCTGACTCTGGACCTTTCTGGTTCTCAATGGCAGGAGCAAGAGTGGCCCGTTGTATGGCATGCATTTCCAGGGGTTTTTCCATTGGAATGTTTCACACACGTCCCAGGGTGGGCATCTGCAGCCGGCACATGGTGGGCCAATTGTGTCATTGTTTCTCTGTGTCTTGATAATTCTCAATTGAGCGGCGGCGGCCAGCCTATGGGCCGCGCGCAACAGCACTCGCCGCCACACGGCTCCATGTGTGCCAGGGGCCCTCCCCCTGGGGGCCTACCAGGCAGAAAGCTAGCCAGCCGGGAGCTAAATTACTTCTTAAAGCCAGTTTAATTTAATGACATACATTACCTTTACAATGTTATGGAAACATCCACTATTTCCTAAACTTTGCCATCATCCCAGACACAAATTCTGTACATATTAAGTGATAACTCCCTGTTCTCTCCTCTTCCCAGTCCTTGGTAGCCTCTAATTGATCTAATTGTTTCTATGAATTTGTCTGTTCTTCATAGCTCAGATGGTGGGATTATGCAATATTTGTCTTTTTATAACTGGATAAAATATGTGCAGACCTAGTGTTTAACATAGCATAATGCTTTTGAACTTTATCCGTGTTGTTACATGTATCAGAACTTCTTTTAATGAATAATATTCTATTCTGTAGAGACCACGTGTTTATCCAGTTATCTATTGATGTATACTTGTGTATTTGTACCTTTGAGCCATGGTAAATAATGCTGCTATGAATGTGGATGTACAAGTGTGCTTTTGAGTCTCTATTTTGCATTATTTTTGAGGTACATACCAAGGAGTGGAATGGAGGGGTCATATGGTAATCCTATGGTTAGCTTTTTGAGGAGCTCTAAACTATTGTCCATAGCAAAAGAACCATTTTATATTCCTACCATCAATGTACAAAAGTTCCAACTTCTCTGTATGTTTGCTAACACTTATTTTCTCTTTTAAACTCATAGCCATCTTAGTAGTTACAAAGTGGTACCTCATTGTACTTTGGATTTGTATCCTAGACAGTGGGTGATGTTTTTCATGTGCTTGTTGGCTCTTTGTATGTCTTCTTTGAAAACATTGCTGTTCAAATCCTTTGCCCACTTTCAAATGAGGTTATTTGCTTTGGATTGTTGAGATGTAGTGGTTCTTTATGTAATCCTATGTATAAAGTTCTTAATATAATCTTGTACATGGTCTTATTTAGCCAATATTTTCTCCCATTCCATAGGTTGTTTTTTCACTTTCTTGATAGTGACTTTTGAAACACAAAATTTAAATTCTGAGGACCAGTTTGTTTATTTTTTCTTTTCTTTTGGTTGATGCTTTGGTGTCAAGGATCTAAGTATTCTCTACCAAATCCAAGGTCATGAAGATTTATCCCTATGTTTCCTCATAAGAATTTCAGTTTTAGCTCTTTAACTTAGGTTTCTCACCTATTTTTAGTTAATTTTTATGCATACTACGAGGCAGGGTAAATAGGTTTATAAAAACATGCTATTTAATGTTGTTATACTATTTTTTCAGTGAAAAGAAAAGCTAATATTTGAAAGTTGAAAAAACCAAACAAGCAGAAAAAGCTGAGATGAAGTGGATAAATGGAGCCCATAGCACTCAGACGGTCTTAGAGAGAATACAGAATTAGATTTTCAGTGCTCGGAGCAAGAGATTCTATCTGCTTCTTTTTGTTATCCTAACCAGCATGGGGGGAGGCATGCTGAACTCTGATGGCCCCTTAAACCAGTGCTCCCAAACTCTGAAATGCACAAGGATCATGTGGTGGTCTTCTGAAAATGCAGTTTCTGGTTTGTTAGGTGTGAGGAAGGGCGCAAGATTTTGTTAGCTTTTTCTTTCTTTTTGTCTTTTTGAGTCAGGGTTTCACTATGCAGTTCAGGTAGGCCTTGAGCTCACTTTGTAGCCCAGGCTGGTCTCGAACTAACAGCAACCCTTCTGCCTTAGCCTCCTGAGTGCTGGGGTTATAGGCATGTGTCACTCAGATGTTAGTTTTCTTTTTTTAAAAAATAACTTTTCTTATGGTAAGAATACCCAACATGAAATTTACCCTCTTATAAAAAATTATTTTTATTGAGACAGGGTCTTGTTATGTAGTCCAGGCTGGCCTTGTACTCTGTACAGCCCAGCCTAGTCCTCTTTCCTCAGCCTCCTGCATGCTGGGATTACACCCGTGCACCACCACGCTTGGTGAGATTTACTCCCTTAATACATTTTTAGGTGTAAGTATGGTACTGTTGACCATGGGCGCACTGTTGTGCAGTAGCACTGTGGAATTTTTCTTCTTGCTTAACAACTCATTTCCTCCTCCCCCTGCCCCTGGCAACTACCATTCCCTTGTTTTATGCATTTGACTATTGTTGATACCTCATATAGGTAGAATCCTGCAGTCACTATCTCTGTGTGAGTAGCTTATTTCACCTGGCATGATGATCTCCACAGTCATCCATGTTGTCCTGTCAATGGTTAGCATGGGGAAAATAAGAAGAAAGCATGGGAGAGGATGTAGGGAAACTGGGGCCCTTGTACCCAGTTGTGAGGAGTGTGAAATGCTGCCTCTGCAATGGAAAGCAGTGTGGAAGTTCATCCTCAAATATTACCAACAGGACTACCATATGACACAGCAGTCCCACTGTGGGGTGTTTGTTCAAAACAGTGAAAAGTGGGTTCTTGAAAAGACATTACACTCCTCTGCTCATTGCAGCATGAGTCACACTAGCCAATTCAAACGCCCATGCGCAGTTGAATGAATGAGCAAAATGAGGCACACACATAGGATGGAATATAATTCAACCTTAAAAAGAAGAATTTCTGCAGCTGGGCATGGTGGCACATGCCTGTAATCCCAGCACTCTGGGAGGCTGAGTCAGGAGGACTGCAAGTTCAAGCTCAGCATGGATAACTTCATGAGACCTGTCTCAAAATAAAAAATAAAAAGAGGCTGGGTAGGTAGCTCAGTGTGAAGGTCCTGGATTCAATCCTAGTACCACAAGAAGAGAAAGAAGGCATGGAAGGAGGAGAAGGAGAAAGAGGAGAACGAGAAGGAAGAGAAAAAATTCTTCAATTCTCAAGGTTCTGTATTTCTAACACACTCCCAGGTGATGCAGCTGGCCCAAAGCAGCCCCACCTACACCTTCTGTAGGGGTTGATAACGAGGTCACTGGCTTTACCTACATGGCCAGCCCTCTGCATCCCTCTTTTCTTCTTTGCCCTGGGGAATCATGGTCAGGACCAGGCCTATCTATGAGGGAAGCAGAGAGGGACCTGTCCCCAGAAGTTATAGATGAACCCCTCTTTCAGCCTGGGGCATTGGGTAGGCAGGCTTTGGCCAGATGAGGAGGCAGAGGCACCAGGGCACACACAGCTGAAGGAGGCACTTCCTTGGAGTTGTGCAAGTACAGGGTCAGTCTGTGTGCAGCGGAGGCAGTGAGGTCCTCCTGAGAGTTCACGCCCTGGGCGCCCCACTGGCTTCATCCTGGTCCCAGCCCTCAGCACAGAGTGCATGAGGGGCTCTCCTGTCTCCTCACCACCAGGCACAGAAAAGGCTGGTGTGGCCTGAGTTTCCATGGGAATGAGTAGGACACGTGAAAGCTCACAGAAAGGATTCCTCAATGGTCAGACCCATGACCAGTGACATCATTTGTTGGGCTGAAGGCAGAATGAAAACTCAAATGTTTTTGAGAATTTCAAGGTAGAAACAGCATTGTTTTTAACTTAATATGGGTGTTTCTGGCCACAGGGCCTAGAAGAAGTTGTACAGGTCACAGCCCCATGAAGCTGGTTCTTGCCAGACCTGTAATAGGGGAGGGGGGGATTTGGAAGTGCTGTGGAGTAAGGCAAGAGACCTCCAGCATCAGAAAACTCATATGCAGAGGGTCACTTCTTTGAAGAGCTGGTCTGAGGACCTTCTGATCAGTGTCCCTTGGGCTGCCTGGGCCAGCCCTAGGAGGAACCTTCAGCCAGTCTCAGTCCCTCAAAACTGCAGCAGGAAGCAGGAGATAGCTTCATCCTTGCCCACCACAGGGAGAGTGGGGCTTTGCCTGGGGCACAATCTTCACTCAGCCTCAGCTGAATTCAAAGCCTCTCCAGGAAGGAGGGAGGTTTGCAAAGGCCTCCTGTAGAGAGATGCAGAAAAGCTTTGCCTGGGAAGCCTGCGGCAGATTGCTGGTGGGATAGAATCCTGCTAAAGTGATCTGCTCGCAGGGCAGTCAGGACCATGGGGAGGAGGAAGAGGTCAGAGCTTCCAGCCAACCGCCAGTGGACAGCACAGACTCACCTGGAGGAAGACACCTCACCTGTGGGCTGGGGTCCTGCTTATGTCCCCTGGCTTCATCCCTGAGAGTCTCAGGACTCATGAAGGAATGACACAGGTTGGCTAGCAAGAACTGGAGAATGGTTACCCGGTCTGGATTAGGTGGGAACCAAGAGTTGTGTGGCTTTGTCCTAAATCCCCATAGACTCTCTAGGCCATGATCCTCACTCTAGAACCATGTGGGGGGTTCCTACCTGGCCCTGGCACAATACCCCCTCCCCATTAACACCTACATCCCGGTTCAGTCAAGGCCTTTCTGCTGCAATTACTGTTTCCTGTGTTCTGTTATGACAACTCCAGCTGGCTGCTGAGAATGGGGCAGAGTGTATGTCTGTGGATGTGCGATTTGCCTCTCCCATTACCCCAGATGTTCGGGCATCCTCAAGATCCTTCCTTCCAGTGCAGTGGGCTCTTAAGAAAACCTGGAATGGGGTGGTGGCTCCTGATGACCTTGGGTAGCAGCTGGACTTGAAAAGCATTTACAGGTCCTATACCATCTGCTCCTCACCAGAACCTTCAGGGTGAGGACATGATCACTAAGGAGCACAAAAGCTCAGATACCACCCAAGTCAATCTAGAAAAGAGCACAGCTATGTTCTGAATGAGACTGGCCCACTCAGAACTTCAAGCTCAACGTCTTGCTTAACAGGTGTTCTCAAACCTGATCCCATGAGTCACCTGGAGGGTTTGTGACAACACAGGTGGGAACAAAGGAGCCCTATCTTCTTGTTGGGGTGAGGGAATGGGACTCAATAAGCCAAATTTTCTTTGGTGGGATCCTGAAAGTTGCCCATAAGGTCCCAGGAGGAGAGCTTATATTAGGTGGGGAGTGGCCCACGCCAAGAGTCAATTATGGAGCCCTTAACAGGGGCAGCTCTGGACCCTGTGGTTTGGGGTGAAGGAGTCTTGCTCCAAATCCCTTACTGATTGGTGGTGTGAAACACTGCACTTGAGCTGGTGTTTCTAGGCTCCTTTAACAGCCTAGTGGTATGTGTCTTGCTCATGTAATCCAACTTTGACAATTTTATATCTTGGAGCAGAAGATCAAGTCTGTAGATTCTAGGGTTCTCAATCTGGCATTGAACCTAAGCTCAGGCACTTCTGAGCTCTTTTACTACCACTGGCCAGAAACCAGTCTCAGCGCTTTATATAAATTAAACATTTGGTTTTCATATCATTTAAGGTAGACTCTCTTGTTATCCCTATTTTAGAAATGAGGAACTGAAGCACAGTGAGGTTAAGTACTTTGTCCAAGGCTACACTGCTAGCAAGTGGTAGTACAGCTGGAATTTGAAGCTTGATAAAGTGGCTTTAGATTTTATCTCCTTAGGGTTTTTTCAGTGCTCTTCATGTATTAACCCACTTACTCTAACACAAACCCAATGAAAGAGGAGTTACAGTAAAGTCTTGCTTTATGAGCATGATTTGTTCCAGAAACAAGCTTGTATTCCAAAGCGCTTGTATATGTATCAAAGCAAATTTCCCCATAAGAAGTAATGGAAACTCAGATGATTCATTCCACAGCTCCAAAATACTCATATAAAGTGACTACACTACTGTACTATAATACAAAATAATAAAGAAAGCCCAAAATATAAAGAAAAATAAACAAATTAACCTGTACTTACCTTTGAAAACCTTTGTGGCTGGTGTGAGGGGATCAGGAGAAGAAGGTTATTGTGTAGGACAGTTTTCACTATCACTAAAGAACTCATTGCTATTTATTGGCTCAGTGTAATCTTTTTCTTTTTGTGTAACTTTAACAAGGATCCTATCCAATGACACTTGCTTTTGCTTACTTTTGAGAAATTCATGGAAATGTGACATTGTATTGTCATTAAACAGATTCATTGGTCTCATCACTACAGCCTTATTTTGGTGGTGCTTTTCTAAAAAATTTGCGCTGTTTCCTACATTGTACATGTCTCCTAATCTCATCTGAAGTGAAGGGTTCCTCCACCTTTTTCTCCTCCTTCTCTTCAGATGAGATCTCTTCCATCCTCCTGCTGTTTGGAGATGATCACCCACAATCCCGCAATGAGTGAAGGAGAGTGGTCACGTGATGCAGAAACATTTGCTCATCTTATGGAACACTCGCAGAACAAGTTCCTTGCAATCCAAAATTTGACTGTATTTTTATTCCGACTTTACAGATGGGCAGATGAGGGTACTGAGGCTCAGAAAGATGATATGGGAGGCAGCACAGCCTGATTGTAAGAACAGGTGGATCTGCAGCTGAACTGACCGGGATTCAAATTTAATTGGTACCATTTATCAGCTGTGGAATGTGGAACAGCTTCATATTTCTGATACTCATAAAGCAGGGCTAGACACATCATGTCTCCTAGGACAGTAGGATAAATTATAATAGTATGTAGGGCTTAACAGAAGCCACTCTCTACTATAATATTTAGTTCCTTATAATTTCAACTTGATACAATAACAATAACCCCATGATTCTATTGTCAGAGCCCTTTTTGTGGATGAGGTACACCGAGGTCACATAAATTGCCTACATCCACATAGCTGGAAAGTAGCAGAGCTGGGATTAGATCCTAGATAGTTCTGGGCAGTCTACCTCCAGAACTGACATTCTAACTAACACTAAACTGATAGCCTCTGTACCCAAGTTCCAGAAGGAGCTGGATTTGTTAGGCTGCAAACAAAGTAATTTACTGTTTAGCTCTGCCCCATTAATTCATTCCCTTGAGTAATTCTTTCCTGCTCCCAGATGAAATCTTTAGCACATTCTCAGCTTTTGTGCTTCTGCTTAGGGATTAATACATAGCTCATTTTTTCTCTAGTCATTAAAATGTCTCATTTTCTGTGTAAGTGAAGCTTTACTCTCTCATCCAGTTCTAAGCAACTTCTTATCCCGGTCACTCTTAGCTGGGGCCTCCTTCAGGCTGGGACCCCTGCGGTGGGGAGGAGCCATCAGGTTGGGCTTCTCTATGCTGAAGGAGAGAAGAGGGGTGAGGGGTCAAGGTCCAGGTGCCTGGTAGTTAACTGCCTTGGTTTGGTGCTCTCTGGGGGTGGCACATTCCAAAAGGGGATCCAGTCTCTCATAGGATACTTTATTTTTTTTATTTTTTTGGTTTTTCTCCGGTACCGGGAACCGAACTCACGACCTTGCACTTGCCAGGCAGGCGCTTTGCCGCTGAGCTAAATCCCCAGCCCCCTCTCATAGGATACTTTAGAGGGTTTCTTGGGCCCCTCTGATGGCGTCTCCTGGCCTGGATGGTTTCTTCTTATGGTGTTCTCCTCAGGCCCTGCTGTCTTGCTGTTTGTCCCTCAGTGGACCTCTGTGGGTCTCTGGGTAGAGACCCATGGAGGAGGACTCTCTCCGGGAGCAGAGGGCACGTGCATCACCAGCTTTCAGAAAAGTGAGACTCCTGCAGCTGCTTCTCCCTGCCCTGTCATTGCTATAGTTGTCACTTGAGCCTTTCGGTGTCACCGAGCAACTGATCCCTGTGCCTCTGATTCAGGCGACTCTGTCCACACTTGTCTTGAAGCCCCTTTTTTGGTTTCAGGCAAGAGAAGCGCCTCTGTCCTGTGAGAACAGAGATGCCTAGCTCGGGACTCAGAGCCTCTCACAAGGGCACCTTCACTCAACCTGTTCCTCTCCAAGTCTCAACCTTGCTTTATGCTCTTCTGAGTGGGGTGGGGACACAGCATCACCAAATGCCAGTTCTGGGGGCTTCCTCTTGGCAAGCCCTAGGAAATGATGCAGCAGAGCTCCGTAGAGTGTGAGGACACTGAATACCCTCTGTTCGCAGGCTTGTGTCCGTAGGAGATGGTTTCCAAAGACGTCTTGCAGCAGTGGTAGTGCAGGGTACTGAGTGAGACTGGACACTTGCTGGACCAGGGCCGATACCCCAAAGGATGGGGTTCTCTTTTCTTAGGTAGGAGACTGCAGCAGGTCCTTTGCTTGCCTTGGAAGTAGTTTTGAGGCCCTGGGCAGTTAGGGGGATTCAGGAGCAAGTCCTATATTTTGTTGGCCAGGCCCCAAGAGCAGCCTGTGGCTTGTTCAGCACGCTCAGGAGCGTGGGTCGCTGATGGCTCAGCTCCGTGCTGATCTGCTGCATACAGTAGAAGGCAGGAGAGGACGCACCTCCTTGGGGCAGTACATGTCAGCCTGTAAAGCACAGTATTAGCCCTTCATTCCTTTTGATTTTGTTTTTCGTAGGCGTTATTAACTCCCTTTAGTGATAGACTTTGATTTTTCTCAATGTCACACAACTGTTAAAAAGCAAGGCCGAGACTTCAGCACAGACTCCTGATTTTCAGACCAGCGTTCAGAGGCTGAAGTACCTCATCTGGTCAGAGAAAGAAGGCTCACATAAGTGAAAACTACAGAACCCTAACTGTAACTACAGAATCCCCATCCATCTCTTTCCTCTCTGATTAAGCTCCATCCATCCATCCGTGCAGCTCTCTATCTCTTTATCCATCCACCACAAAATTAGAACAAACAGCACCATGAAAGGGGGGGATGAAGGGAGGGAGGGAGAAGGGAGAGAGGGAGGGAAGGAAAGAGGGAGATAAAGAGAGAGAGAGAGAGATCAGACAAGATAAACTGCAGCAAGGGACGGAGGCCTGGAGAGACCGAAGGAAGAGGTCACACTTTGTGCTGGAGGCATCCAAGAGCCTCTCAGGGGTTTTAAGCAGAGGAGCTGGTATGGCCAACCTTGTGTTTTGTAATGATTTTTCTGGAGGCCAAAGAAGAAGATGTATTGGGTGGGTGATGGTGGGTCTTATGATTGTGCTCAGTTATTCACTCCTGCTTCCTGTAAGAGGATTATATATCCCCACTCCTGCCCTGTGACTTGCAGTGCTTCCAGGATTTGCTGCCAGGCAGATCTTGAGATCTGTTTTGTCCAAGTAGATAAGGCTTGAAGTGACATGTGCTAGTTCCAAGTAGAAGCTTTAGAAGGCCATGTTAATTATTCACTGTGGCATAACTAATTATCCCAAAACTTAGCGACTTAAAAGAATACTTATCTCATACAGTTTCTGTGGGAAAGAGGTCTTACAGGAGCTTAGCTGGTTGGCTCTGGCTCAGTCTCCCTTGAAGTTTCCGCCAAGATATCAGCTGGGACTGAGTCACCTGAAGGCCTGATGGGGCTGGCGAATCTGCTTTCAAGGCAACTCATTTGCACACCTGGCAAGGTAGTACTGAGTGTTGGCAGAGCCTCAGTCCCTCCCTGTAGAGATGCTGGAGTGTCCCTGTGTCATGGCAACTGGGTTTGCTCCACTCAGAACAATGATCCAAGGAAGAGAGGCAGATCCACAATGCTTCCTGTGATCCAGACTCAGAAATCGCATCATGGTATATCTGCCCCCAGCTAGCAGTTAGAAGTGAGCTGCTAAATCCAACTTACACTGAAGGAGAAGGTAATTAAGCCCTACCTTGCAAAGGAAAGAGGAGCAAAGCATCTGCAGACATATTTTAAAGCCACTACAAGGGCACTGAATTTTCCTGCCACTTTTCATGAATCCTACACATGAAGGAGTCACAGTTGTTGTAGTTGTCACAGACATTGGACAAATGAGTGATGAATATGTCTTGCTGTTGCAAGATTCTAACATTGAGGGCTCATTTGTTACTGCACCATAACCAAGTGGAAACTCCCTGCTGCAAGACAGTGGGTCTGGAGGCAGGGAATCCAGCTGAGATAGTGCAGTTTAGCCTAAGGCAGGGAAGGGAATGGGGAGGAGGAACAGAGATGACTTGGAGACTGATGGGCTAAGGTGCTCATCTGAGAGGGACTTGTTAAGAGAACTCAGGATTAGCCACCTGAGAGTGTCGGGCACAGCAGGGGATCATAAAGAGGAGAGTAAAGAAAGCCCTGGAGCCACTGGGAGAGGCTTCATGGAGGGGACATCTAATGGGAGGGATCTGAAAGCCTGGGAAGAATAGAGTGATAAAGTGCTACAGAGTCTGCTTCCACCCTATGGACTCAGCTCCTGATGATACGCTTAGGAGTCATTCATTTGTTCAACATCTAGCATTTACTGAGTAGCTACTATGTGCTAGGCACCCTTTTAAGCACTAGAAACAAAATATAATTGCAACCCTCAAGGAATTTAAAGTCTAGTAGATAGAGAAAGGTAATAAGCAAGAGATAAATGTTGGGATCTCTTCTTACACTCTGTTCCACTCTCTGTCCCATGACACGTGGGTCTTTCTTTACTTTTCTTTGGCAGGACATCTGCTGGGACTTTCCTGGCACCATCCATAGGCTCACCCAGGGGCTTTGTTCTGAGACTGCCGGATGGTTTGAACCTCCCTCCCTCACCACAGCCAGCTGGCCCATCTTGTGCTTGGCCTTGCCTGTCCCATCTGGTGTCACTGTATTGACCAGACCTTGGACAGGCAGAGCTACAGCCGGAAAAAGTCAACCTTGAGAGCAATCAAGAGAGTATGAGGCCTTGGAAGTTAAAATTTCCAGCTGTACGTCCTGGTGTATTTTCAGCGTCTGAGCATGTGGCCTTCACACTCCCAGTAATGATGGCTGGAGCAGTTGTCACAAAATCCAATTTCAAATAATGCCATTTATTTGACTGTCACTGTCTCCATCTCTGCCTAATTTTTATGCCTACAGTTTCTTCATGCTTCTGTTGACAACATCTCAGTTCTCCAGAATGACCATAAAATAGAGTCAAGGTTCATCAGGTTTCTTCCCCAGGGGTGAGACATGCCACGGGACAGAAATGCCCTTAGTAAAGGAAACATTTTTATTTGTAATGTTGAAAAATGTCTGCACAATTTTCAAATATGAAAGATATTTGTTATTAGCCAATAATTTTTAGTGTGAGAAGTTTTTTTTCTAGCAAAGTAAGAGTGTTTCCCAAGGTTGAACCAAGACTGGTCAGACAGAGGTCACAGGTGATGGTCACCAGTGTTTGCCCTTGTCTGAACAAAACCAGAAGACTTTGGGAGTTCAGTCAGTGTGATGACCAGAGACCTGGGACATGTGTCCCCAGCCCAAATCTTAGCCCCTGCTCCTCTGCCAACTGTCTACAGGGCCTGGGCAAATCTATTTCCTGGTATAGGCCTCAGTTTCCCTACCTGTGGAAATGGGCATGCTCAGATACTGCTTGTGGTTGTGACGGTGGGTATGGTCACTCTGCAGCGGAATATGGCAATATCCATTGGCATTGAAAATGCAAATAAACCAAAGGCCCAGCAATTCCACATCTTAGTTTCTACTTTAGAGAAACCCGCCCATGTATGTAAGGATATTTACCACACCATTAATCGTAATGACAAACAATAGGAAACAAATATCAGACTGTGAGAGGGGTGAGTTAGTCAAGTGTACTCTATTCATATAATGAGATTAAAAGCAATCAAAAGGAGTATGCTAGGTTTGTGCAAAATATAGATAAATCTCCAGACCTCATGTTGACTGAGAAAAATGAGCTGCATAAAGCAGTGGAGAGTGTTATGGAGAATATTCCACTCCTTATGCAAATCAATACACATAGCCATAGTATGTATTATCCTGGGGTCCCTGTGTCTATATAAAAGTTTAAAAATTGAACTGGGAAGGTACACAACCCATTCATGATGGTGGTTGCTTTGGCTGGAGGAAACGTGACCGAGCTGGGATTAAATAAGAGAGGGACTTTGAATCTGGCTATAATAATCATATGCATATGGTGTTCTAGATATTTGGTAAATGTATGGCCTATAAATAAGTAAAACATTTAAATATAAATATTTAAAATGGAATCAGTTTCTTTTATAAATATGTAGAAATACATAGATAAAATTAACCCTAGATTCCAATTTTATAAGTATATAAAAAACTAAGAAAATAACATTAACAAATTATTAGTCCTGGGTGGTGAAAAAAAAGGGGCATATAAGTGTTGTGGCTGTGGTTTTCTTGTACTCCTAAAATTTTTCAACAAAATTAAACATGGGTGCATACACAGAAAATTCAGCTTGAAAGACTTTTGGCAGGAAGGGGCGATTTATTCTTTGGGTTCCAGTTGCTTCGACCTCTAGGGCTGATGGCGGTAGGCTGAGGACTCCCTGGGCATTGGGATTTCCTCCCTGGAAACTTCATTCAGACTCTCTTGCCCGTGAACCCTAACCCTGGAGGCCTGTGTGCAGTGAATACAGCTGGCATGTGACATGTGGAAGGAGAGGGGAGGACTATAACAGAACAATGGATCCAGGATCTCTTGAGGACGGCATAAGGCAGCAGATGGAGGAATAGAGTGTGAAGGCCCTCTTGTGTAGGATGAGAGCTCTGAGCTCTCCTCAGTGCAAGTGAAGGCAAGGAGGAGAGAGCTGGTTCAGCAGCTGGAGAGAAGTTGGGACGTGTCTGGGCCAGATTATGCAGAAGCCCCGAGTGTGTGGATTCTGTGCTGAAGGGGCCAGGCTCAGGAGCCTCCC
Organism: Chinchilla lanigera; assembly: GCF_000276665.1. Classification (NCBI taxonomy): domain Eukaryota; kingdom Metazoa; phylum Chordata; class Mammalia; order Rodentia; family Chinchillidae; genus Chinchilla; species Chinchilla lanigera. Next base: position 11,817,469 of record NW_004955467.1, on the reverse strand, counting down.
TGCAGCAGCTGGTGTGGAGGATAGGATGTCAGGAAGGGCCTGGAGTCAAGGGGAGCAGGAAGGTCACACTTGTCCAAATGAGCATCCAGCCGAAGAGACTGTAGACCTGGCTGGTATGTATAGTGGCGATACTAGCAAAGACTTGTATGTGGTGGTCTGTATAACCCTCCAGCAGCCTAAGGAAGTCGATCTCACCTCCACCATCTCCATTGGACACATGAGGAAACAGGTAGAGGGAAGTGAAGTAATTATGCAGAATGCTGTATTGATAAATGTGGAGCCAGGCTTTGAGCACAGGCAGTGTCCACCGGCGGCCACACTTAGCCACAGTATTGTGCTACTTCTGGGATGAATGCTCGGTGGAACTGGGAACCCTACCTCTGACCAAAGACCCACTAATAAAGAACTGACTTGGATTTGTCACCATCAGCCTTTGAAGGCTGTGCTATTATTTCCAAGGACCTTTTATCCCAGCATTGTCTCCAAAACCATTCTGTGAGGTGCATAAGACAGATCTCAGAATTCTTATACTAGAGACAAGAAAACGGAGGCGTAGGTGGATGAAAAGGCCGGCTGAGGCCCTAGATAATGTGGCTTCTGGGCTTCAGACTCAGGGCTCCAGCTTCTTTGACCCTGCTAGGCAAACTATTGACCTTCTGATATTCTTGACTTCTGGTCCTTGCCCACCTAAGGCTGACCTTCCGCTGTTGCCTGTTTCTTTCACTGGCTTGAAATGTCAAGGTGAGAGGCCTAGTGCTTTCTGGCTTTACCTTGTACTGGGGACTTTTTACACCCACAGTTGCATGGAAAGGTCTTCCTGAACTACAAAGGCTCCCTGGAGTCCCTCTTTTGTCTCTTGGCAGATGCTTATTGATTAATGCACAAAACAGACCTTTTGTCAACCCCTCAGGCCATTTTTCATCTAGAAGGCTCAGGAGAGCAGCGCTTGTGGATATTTTTATGGGTCAGGTTTAAAAAATTACATCCAAATTAAATTTGTGCTGATTTAATTACAATATGTAAGCTGAGGGATTTCTTTATTGTTCCTGCTGCTGGGTCTTGGGCAGACGATTCTCTCTGGAAACTGCTGTTCTCACCATGAACTGAAGAGAGAGAGGCTGGGCTGTCCCTTGTCTCCCTGTGAGCAGACGATCTTAGGAAGTAGGAGGGCAGAACTAGACACATCTTGGAGAGCATCGAAGTACTTATGTCTCCTTTCTCAGAAGACAAAACTTAGGCTCAGAGAGAGGGGGCCGGCTTCAACTGTCACATCTCCTTCCTCTGACTCCTGCCCCCATCCAAGGACCCTTATGATTACCTCAGGCCCAGCTGAAGAATCCAGTAAAGTCTGTCCAGTTTAAGATTCTTAATTTAATAACATCTGCAAAATCCTTTCTACATCTAAGTGAACCATCCACAGGTTTTTGGCATTAGGACATGAGTATTTTTGAGAAGAAGGAACATTTTGAGGTCTTCCACATGCCCTAGCTAGCGAGGATTATGGAAATACCTAGGAGCCTCTGTCCAGAGGAGGGGGTAGTCCAGCAAATAAAAATTTCTGCTTGGATCCTGTGAGGGACAGCAGAACTGGAATCCAAGACCCCAAAAAACAGCTGTAGGTCCAACAGACCCCAGTGACAACACCCCATCAAGAAGCTGGACAAGGCATACAGAGAAAAAGCAGGAAAATTGTCCCTCCCTCCCAAAAGATGTCCATGTCCTAAAGCAGAAACCTATGAACACATTACCTTACATGGCCAACTGGACTTTGCAGATGTGATTAAGTTAAGAATCTTAATCTGGAGAGATTTTACTGGGGTCTCCAGCTGTGCCCAAGGTAATCCCAAGGGTCCTTGTGGGGTGGGGGTAGAGAATAAGTAGGGCGATGTGACAGTAGAAGCAGAAGTGGGAGGGAGGAAGAGAGGGGAACAGAGGAGGGGAGGAGAGAGACTGGAAGATGCTACCATGCTGGCTTTAAAGCTGGAGAAGTGGGGCTGGGGATTTAGCTCAGCGGCACAGTGCCTGCCTGGCAAGCGTGAGGTCGTGAATTCGATTCCTGGTACTGGAAAAAGACCAAAAAAAAAAAAAAAACCAAAAAAACTGGAGAAGGGATTAGAAGCCAAGGAATGAAGGTGGGTCCTAGAAGCTGGAAAAGGAAACAAAACAGTCTTCCTCAGAGTTCAGAAGGCCCACAGCCCTGATGACACCTTGATGTTAGGAATTCCAACCTTCAGACTTCGAGAATATATTATGTTGTTTTAAGGTTGTAGCTATTATTCCTGGGAGACTTTTGCTGCATGTGGCAAAATAGCTAACTAAATTGTCCTATGGGCGTGTAGGGGGCACTGACTCCTGTAATGCATAGCCCTTGGGGTTAGTGTGGCTTTAGGTGCAACTGCATTCCGAGCTCAATTCCTTCTAGCTCCCAGCTTTGCCTTTTCCTGGGCTACTTACAGCCTTAGGCTTTATTGGTACCAAGACCAGGGAAGAAGCATCAGACTTCACTTCCTCTCTTCCTGAAATCTTTAGGCAAAAGGACATTTTTTTCCCTCCTCAAAGCATTGGTTAATCTTCATTGAATCTTATGGGCTTCAATTGATCATCCTCCAATTCTGTATCCCTGTAGGAGCTGAGATAGCCACAGGGACTAGACCTAGAGATTGATGAGTCGTCCGATGCAAAGGAAAGGTTGTGATCACAAGAATGAGGAGGTGGGGTGGGGAGGAGAGGTCTGATAGCACTTCGCACACAAGCATATCCCCTTAAAGCTGGCTGGCATGGTTTTTCATCCATGTCATATGGAAAGGCAATGGTTCAAATCCAACTTACCCCTTTGATACTGTGCAATCTGGACCAAGTCAGTTCCTCTCCCAAGCGTGAGTCCTCATCTATAAAATGGGAAGCCTAACCCCTCCCGAGTAGGGATGCTGTGAGGATGAGAGATTTGTGTGTTCGTAAAGCACCTGACACAGTGTTTGGCTGGGGAAACTCCTTAGCGGTGGATTCTGATGCCAATGATGATCACAGTGTGATGGTAATGATGATGGTGATGGCTATGGGTCTGAAGTGCACACAGGGGTTTCCTTGGTACCTGAAGGAGTGGCTCATAAACTTTTTTGCTATCTAAACCAATTGGTAAGGTAAAGAAAAAAATAACGAAGGCAAATAATCAAGCATATCTTTTGGCACAAAATGGAATGGTAAAGCTTCCAAGGGAAAGTTTTCATTCAAATGCCACTGTTCAATCTGAATATTTAAAAATATCTTCCTACTGAGCATAGCCAGTTTCTGTTTCTTGGAATGAAAAGTAGATAACAAAATTCAACAAACAACTGCTTCCCTTGGCATTTAACAACTGTGACTGACTCAGAGGCCCAGGAAATTTGCTGCAGTTCTTTTCTTCTTAGATGGAAGAATTCTGTGCTCATCCTGTGCTCATCTTGGGGCCCAGTCCATCCTGGCAGCAATGAGAGGTTTTCCACTTGGCATTTTCCATGGCCACTTTCCATAGTGATGTCCTACGGCTCAGGTTCCTGCTGCAGTCACGGGTCATGGTGCCCAGAGTGAGAGAACTTCCTACCAAGCCTGACCTCGGCTTTCATGCAGCCAGTGGGAGGGCAGGGAGGGCTGTCTGTGCATCTGAACTTTTGGTTTGTGAAGTGCTTTATCTTCATCCATCTGTTTTGGTTTTCGTGGTTCCTCTATGACTTAAGGTTTTAGAGGTGAACAAGTTGAGGTTCAGGGAGGATATCCGAATTGTTTAACATTCCACAGTAACTGTCTAGGCTCCTGCCTTTCTGGCTGTTGGTGTCACCTAGATGAACATTTGGGAAGCAGTTGACTATGATACTGAAGATGTTTAGGAATTAAGAATACATGTTTCACACATACATCAGTGTGCTAGCAATGTGCTGGGTCCTCCAGAAGATGACAATGTTGTAGAGCTTACACCATTCCTTATTTCCTTCTGTTAACAAAATCCTTAGAGGTCCAGGGTGAAAGGTCATTTTTTTTTTTTTTGCGGCACTGGGGATTGAACCCAGGGCCTTCACACTGAGCTACATCCATAGCCCACTTCATTTAATTCAATTAATTTCAGTTTTTAGATTTTGAGACAGAGTCTCAATAAGTTGCTAAGTTGCTGAGACTGGGTTTGGACTTGTGATCCTGCTGGCTCAGCTTTCCAGAGTGCTGGGATTATAGGGGCTCTAGCCCTTACATCTGCACATTCCCTGTGGCACCTAGCGGAGGACAGGGGATGTAGCACTACTCAGTGCAAAGGATGCCGGGATGGTCATGTTGATTCAGCTCAAATGGATCTTACTGACAGTAGAGGACTCATATTATCTGAGACAGGAGTGTCCTCCCCCAGGGGAGCAATATTGGTTGAGGCAGGTGGTATCACCCATGCCCTGGGGACTTTAGTTCCCCCTCTCATCAAGTACTTGAAGCAGCATCTCCCTGGGTATACTAACCCTCCTGTATGCATGACAGGTATGTTCCAAGACTTCTAGCAGATGCCTGAAACCACAGGTTGTACCCAGCTCTATGTAAACACTTTTGTCTTATACATACACACACACCTATGATGTTTAACTTATAAATTCGCACAGTAATAGGTTAACAATAATTGTGAATAACAAAATGGAGCAATTATAATAAATATTGTAATAAAAGTTATCTAAGACTTATGAACTATATATTTTTGGAAATTTCCATTTAGTATTTTTGAATCCTAGTTGACTGCCAATAACTGAAATGTGAAATCATGGATCAAAGGGGAGGGGACTATCATGACACAGAAGATAATTTGGGGCTTCAGGCCAAGCCAGGGTGAGAGGATTGGAGCGCCTCTTGCTTTTGCTACTGAGTGGCCCAACCCAGGGTTCAAACATATTATGTTTTATTCCACCATTCTGTGTGCATTACTAAGCACCTATTATGTGCCAGGCACGGGGTTTAAGACAGTAGCAAGGAATTTACTTTTTTCAAGGAATTCAGTGTTTAATCAAAGAGGCCCGTAAGCAAGACAGGCCATCTGAACATGCTCAGAGCAGGTCTGTGTGAGGGAGCACAGAGAAAGAACAAGTTTTTTCTAATGAAAAGATTCTCAGAGAAAAGCTGAGGTTTCCTCCTGGGTAGAGAAGGACAAGGGAGGAAACTGCGTGCTGTGCTAAATCGCAGTGGTGCATGGTAGTTGTTGGCAGGTCCTCCACCAGGTTCTTCTAAGAACCTTCCTTGACGCTTGGGCTTTGAGTTCTCTGAGGACCAAAACTATGGCTTTTGCTTCTTTTATTCCCTCCTCCCTCTCCTAAGGAGAAGTCTTCCAGTAATAACTTGGTCTTTGTCTCTGTTCTTAATTCCTCAAGACTGGGCCTGGGATTTCATTTCTTGGCTTCCTGTCTCCCAACAGCTGGCCCTGAGGTGAACAGACTTGCTTCATCTTCATCGGTATGAGATATTGGGAGGATGGATGTACAGGGGTGGTCTAAGCCAAATCCTCATTCACACAATGAGTGAAGGGAAGGAAGTTATCTTTATCTGGAGCTGTTGTTTTATGCTGAGAACTGGCAGTGGAGGCTAAGGGCTGGGAGCTTGAGTAAGGTGATTGGGACAGACGCTTACAGCAGCATTTATTTATTTATTTATCTATTTGTTTATTTATTGTCTTTTTGAGACAGTGTCTTCCTATGTAGTTCAGGCTGGCCTTGATCTCACTTTGTAGCTCAGGCTGGTTTTGAATTCACAAAGATCCTCCTGCCTCAGCCTCCTGAGTGCTGGGATTACAGGCATGCACCATCACCCTCACCTTCTCCTACAGCATCATTTAACTCATTCTGTTCATTTCATTTTCTTCTTTGAGTCTAGTGTCAAAAGCTGAGCCCAGGGTTGGATGTCCCCAACACTCAGGCACTACATTTTTCAGGTCATTTGAGATGGAAACATGTTAAATGTGTTTTACAGACACTATTTTCTGGCCCATTCAGCTATGCTTTCTCTAATTTCTAGTCTTCCATCCTCAAATCTATTAGGAATGTATTGAGCATTCTAAGCATGTTCTGTGGTCCAGGAAATGTACATGTCCCTTGTTACTCCATATTCACTTTGATGAAATGGTAGATTATAGTTGCAGAAATATGAATTATGTTACAGCCAAGAGGACACTTCTGAGCAAATCACTGTCAAAAGAATAATTGTTCAAAGTCTCCTTAGAACTTGACTTTTTCTTTTTTTTTTGTTCATAAGACAGCCTAGAAAAATTTAAAGTTGCCCCTTACTGGAGTTCTGGGTCAAATCCTGAGACAACATCTTCATCCACCACAGAGCCTTCCTAGTCCTCGTGCTCTGCCCACTTTGCACACGTGGGCTAAGATAAATTCTAGATCCCTTACTCTAGCATTTAGGACAGTAGCTCATTCCTCATGTTTATTTCTAACATTTCTCCCTTTCCCTACATTCTGGGAAGTTATTCAAATATTGGTCATGCCTTCAAGATATGTATTTTAAAATTCTGAACTTCTGTACTTTTTGAAATCACCTCCTCCCTCTTATTTGATGGAAAACCTCTAGTTATTCTTCGAGACCTGACGCAAATGTCTCTTTCCAAATTCAATCAGCCCCTGGTTCTCTAACCACAATCAATCCATCTTAACTCTATTCCCACAGCACATTTCTCATCCTGAATCACATAACACCTCCACCGTACATTTCAGTAGTTTGCCTTGCATTATGTCTCTCTCACTGGTGTGTAAGTTCTTTGAGGGCAAGAAACATATCACACATTGTTCTTTTTTTTTTTGGTTTTTCTCCGGTACCGGGAACTGAACTCATGACCTTGTGCTTGCCAGGCAGGCGCTTTTGCCACTGAGCTAAATCCCCAGCCCTTCACACATTGTTCTTATAGTCTCAGTTCTTGGCATAACACTGTTTCTGGCTCAGTGGTGCTTGATTAATCCTTGTGAAATGACTAACTGAACTAGTCCCTGCCACTGATGGAGTTTTTGAGGGGATTTCTGGTAGATGATACCTCGCTCCTTCAGCTGAGTTCAGAGCTAAAACACAGGCAACAGGTGGCACAAGAATCATCTAAATGTAACTTAAAATGACCAAGGTCAAGGGTCCTTGATTAGTAGAGTCCAGGTGTTCTTGCTAATTCCTACCTTCAGTTTAGGCTTTGGGACTACAAAATTGAGAGAAAAAGCTCACATCTGCAGACAGAGTCACCATCTCTAGTTAGTCTGAGTGGAGCTGCAAGGATGAAAGAGTCAAATCTCCACAGTTCATGACCGAGAAGCTAGGTCATGTCAGGAGTTTAGCACATTTAGTGGGAACCAGAGACGGGAAAAATTCTCCCCATAATTAGAAACACCTTGCTTTTAAAAAAGTCTCTATATGTCATTCATCTTCTACCTTATCTACAAACCCAATCTTCATTTTCAGACCAAACTTTCTATTCAAATAAAATTTCTCATTTCTCCTTTTTTTCTCTGAATATTTTATATTCCCTGTATTTAGATGGAATTCCTTCATTGTTCTTTCCCTATTTTCTACTTTACTTACAAATAATGTGCATCCTTGGCAGAGGTACACAGAGAGGCCCAGTTCTTGCAATTTGGGGAGGGGAAATGTAGAACCATTCCACACATTTATTAAACAGTGAAGCGCTTGGTATGCAGCAGATACTGTCCTGTACTGGAGACAGGAGCTGTGTCACTGGGGTCCTGGCCCTCAAGAGAATCAGGCTCAACTGGAAAAGCCATCTGGGAAAGAAGACAATTACAATAGATAGTGGGAAACCATGGTAAAGAGAAGTGCAGGGAACTTTAGGGACATAGAAGTGGGTCAATGAATTTCACTTGCAATAGTATAGGGTAAGAATTTTCAGATAAAAGAAGCAACTCATAGATAATTATCTGAAGAAAACTGGTAATCAATAAGAACCCATATCATTTCTAACTTTTTTGTTTTTATTTTTTATTCTCTGTAATGGTCTGATCAGTCTTGCATTCTTACATCTGGTAATCTGAGCAACTTCATTGAAGATAACAATATGTAATATAACAGCCACTGTTAATTCCTATCATTTTGTCCTGAAACCCTGGATCATTTTTATTGTTTTTGCTTTGTTTTGTTTTTGTCTCTGCTGTTGGTATTTTGCTATTGTTCTTTTTTATTATTCTCTTTAAAATAAAGAAAGAGTTATGACATATGAAGGGATGATGGTGGTGCTGGTGGGAGTGGTGTGTGTGTGTGTGTGTGTGTGTGTGTGTGTGTGTGTATTATGTCTCAAAAAATATGACCCAGAACTATGGAGAAGCTTTATATGTAGCAGAAATTACAAGTCAAGCAGTGTGGCTGGAGCATGAGAGTCTTGATTTTGAGCAACTAGAAATGAACTTGTAGAGTTAGAAGAGGACTAGGCATATCAAGAGTCCAAGTGAAAACTTTCAGAAACATGCAATTTCTGGAAATAAGGCACTTTGTGTAGTTTGCTGTGATTCTGTGATAGAAATAATGTTCAAAAATAAGAACTCTAGTAGGGTTGACTTGGAGCCCTGAAGGACAGATCTTGTTTCGGCACCATGGCCAGCAGCCAAACCACTTCCGCAAGCTCTGAGGAAAGGCTCATTCTTTGATTTTGAGGTACACCCTAAGATTCCAAGGCATTAAAAAGTAGAAAGAGTGGCTGAAGAGTAGATATTCAGACTGGCGAGAATGGAGACTGTGTATGTTCAATTATTCATGGATTACAGCAGAAAAATCTCTTTAAGAAGTTGATGCTGTGATTCAAAGTTGGGTAGAGTTAGCAGGCATTTTCCCCTCAGAACATAAAGATGTTATTATTTCCAAAACACAAAAGAACTCAACCCTATGCCCTAGGACGAAAATGTTCTTTTCTATGGTTGTACTTTAATTACCATTTTGGGTATATGCATCAGCTCAGAGACTAGAGTCCTTGGGCTTAGTTTGGAGCTAGGAGCTCTCAAAGGAAAGCTACTCATAATAGTCTAAAAGTCAAGCTGTACAAGAGAAAATTCTCAATTTATGAGATTACCATTCATTTGAACGTTTAAAAATTTTTTGATATGAGGTAAAAATAATAGCTTCTTATAATATCTTTTTCTCTACACGCTTTCCATTTCTGGCAAGTTTAAAAAGTCATTCTTCCCATTTTTGAGCTTCCGTTGATGTCTGTCATTTTCCTTTTCACCCCATGAGCAAGCACCCACAGATCTGGGTGTAAAGTTGAACCATTCTTCAACAATCTCTTAACTCATGAAATCATCAATTCTAGGCCTTCCTGGAAAAGAAAACTGGCTGGAGGGAAGCTTACTTGGATTAAACAGGACTAGTGAACAAAAGTGGGTTTTAACTTGGGATCCACAAGAGGGTTTCAGGGGTATGGTGAAGGTCCAGGAGATTATTTGCCAAATGGGATGTGTGTTTGTGTCTAAGGGTGAGTGTCCATGTTCATGTGTCAAGTAAGCAAGCACATAATGTTCTTTAGCTTCTCTAAAAGATTTTTAAACCCCTTCTAAAGGAGTGAAAAACAATAAAGGAGTGACGAATAGTTTTATAGCAGTCAGATATCTTTGGCTAAAATTGCTACTCCTCTCCCTACTTTGCTGTTTACCCTCAAAGCCAGTGTAAGCCCTGAGGTGGGCCAGACTTGGACCACATGAAGGAAAAGATTGTTTTTGCTACTGTCGTGTGCCAAACACCAAGGATTCCACCTGGTTTGTAAAGTATCTTTGAATAAATCAATGGGCTTGATTGGTCAGGATAAGTAGTTTTCAGGAAATCATATGCACAAAAAGAAGAGAGAACCCAGATTCCTAAAGCCTTTCAGGGGTAAAGTGTGCCAGGATAGCTCCCAGTGAGCAAGGGGTCAGCAGCACCACTACATAGAATGGCACAGGACCTGGTTTGATCATGGGATAATGGATGTGGTAAGAATGATGTATCCAAGACAGCAACAGTGCAAAGCGCTCTCATACTGAATACGTAATTTGATTATTCCTCAAATCTTTGGACACAGGCACAGCCCCCATGGTTGGATTTGAGGGGAAAAATGGTTGCCCTTGTGGTGGTGGGAGTGGTGTTGAGAAACAGTCTATTATTATGTCTTCTCTTGAAATAGGCCAGCTCTTCTGGAGCTCCAAAAAGCTGGAACTTCTTCCATTTACACCTTTCCTTTTCTTCAAGAGAAAGTTCACATCATCTTTTTCTTGGTTTTTGAGTTTTTATTTTTTCACATAATCTATTGCATCTCTGAATTTTGAAAATTTCTTTTTACACAGTATCGTAACAAAATAAGAGAATGATAGTTAATACAGTGTGTATTATTCTCTTCAAAGTATTTACTCAGAGTTCAAGACATTGACAAAAAAGATTCTCTCTTTTGAAGAAATGAAAGATTCTCTCCTAGAGAAATAAACACATTAGCACAAAACCTTTCCTTCAGTGAACCAAGAGAAACTAGAAGTTCACATCATTTAAAGCAGGTCGCCTAGTGGGATGACTTTGACCGATATGAATGTGTGTACTGGAAGGTGGTGCAGAGCCAGTTGGGGTGAGTGGGAGCTGACTGTATTATTCCTTTAGATCGCCATATCTCAGAGAAGTTGAGGATGAACCATACTGACGTGAACACCACAGAAAGTGAGGAAGAAGAGGAGTAGCCAGTTGCCAGAGGTCAGCCAGTGAAAATACCATACTCAGTCTTTCTAGGGGCCTTAGGCCCATAACAGGGCAAGGGAGGAAGGAGTGAGTGTAAACACGCAATAGACTTTTCCTGTATTCCAATCTTTGTGAGATGATTTATGTATATTTTTCATACATTGCTTCATTCATTCCAAAGCTGCTGCAGAATGGATGTCACTATATCCATCTCAGAGGTGAGAAAATTGAGGCAGAGAGCGTAAAAGGATCTGACCCTTCTGCAGACAGCTCATTTAGAGGCCAGGCAAATGACAGGACAAAGGGGCGAAGTTGAAATAGATGATATCAAAATTTCTTTCCAACATGAAGGATTGGTTCAAGGAAAGTATAGAAGGATGAATAATGGCTTTCCACAGATGCCCCTGCCTTATTGCTCAGAATCTGTGACTATATTATATTATATAACAAAAGAGACTTTGTAGCTGTTTTTAGGTTAAAAGCGCCGAGGAGAGGTGGACTAGTACAAGGGTACTTAACAGTGGAAGAGGCTGTCAGGGGAAGTAGTGATGATGGAAGAGAGCACAACACATGCATTGCTGCTGATTTTTGAGGAAGAGGGCTCTGAGCCAAGCTACGCAGCAGTTTCTACAGTCTGAGAAGGACGAGGAAATGTATTATCTCCCAGAGCATCTAGAAGGAACCCAGCTCTGGTAAAGACCCCAATTTTAGCCTAGCAAGACTTGTGTCAGACTGCAAATATATCAAATGCTATATTTGATAAGCAAATGAACTTGTATTGTTTTGAGCCACTAGGTTTGCTTTAGTTTGTTACAGCAGCTATGGGAAATGAACACAAGTGGCAATGAGGGAGAAAGAAGGAGTGTGGACAGTGGTTGGAGGGAGCTTGGAGTGGCCAGAGACAACCTCTTTGAAAACACTGCACAGTATTTGACATTGGAGTTGAGACTTGAATGACACAAAGAGACTAATTCCTAAAGGTCTGAGAGAATAGCCTTCCGGACAGCAGGTTCAGAGCAAAGGACCGGTGATGAGGATGACCGGCAGTTCCAGGAGCGGAGGGGAGGTCAGGTGCAGAGGTTGCTACTCAGTGTGGCCCACGGAACACCACTGGCAGCAGCACGTGGAAATGGAAATGCTCTGGTTGCACCTTAGACCTATTAAACAGAGTACTGAAACAGGCTTTTTGTAAGCCTTATTTCTTGCAACGACTTACAGAAAATTTGGAAGTATAGTCCAAAAACCCTCCAGTTTTCTTGAATCATTTGAGGGTCAAGAACTGACTGGGTTCTCCATCACCCTCCAATACTTTAATGGACATTTCCTGTAAAGAAGAACCTTCTTCTACACAGTGATAACTACTGAAATCAGGAAACTGACAAGGATACACTGATGTGTCTAATTTCCAGAGCTCATTCCAAACACTCCAGTTGTTTCAATTATATATTTTATAGCAAAGCGATTTAATTCAGAGTCATGTGTTGTGTTTGTTCTCATGTCTGTTTAGTTTCCTTTAGCCTGGAAAAATTCCTCAGTTTTTCTTGCCTTTGAAGACCTTGACACTTCTGAAGAGTACAGCAGTTATTTTGGGTCTGTCTAATGCTTCCTCACGATTAGATTCCATTTATGCGTCATTGGCAGGAATAGCACAGAAGTGACGCTGCTCTCCTTTTCCTGGCATCCTATCTGGTGGCACATGATTTCAATTTGTGCCCTTCCTGGAGATGTTTGCTCTGATCACTTAATTAAGAAGGTGTCTGCCAGACTTCTCACTGTAAAGTTACTCTTTTCCCCTTTGTAATTAATAAGTGTTTTGCAGAGAGTTACTTTGAAATTATGTAATTATCTCTTTCCTTGCAGCATTTTAATTTATTCATGTATTTGTACATTTCTGGACAGACTCATAGCTTCCAGTCTTATTCAGTAGATTATAATTCATCACTATCACTGTTTAGTTTGGTACTTAAATTATCTCATGTTTGACCCAAGGGCACCCACTAAACCTCCCTTTGCACCACTGTGACATGTCCCCATCATCCTTTGAGCACTTCTTTGCTTTCTGACACAATAAGATCTTTCAGGTTCGTCTTTGTCCAACCCCTGGTATTTCTTCAAGGAACACTTTTTTCCTTTTAGTGGAAATGGTATTCAGTAGTCAAGATCTCGGTGGTAGCTATAGTCATGACTACTGTCATCACTTTCAGGTTTTCTCAGAGGACAGACCGAAGAAATATATTTCAATTATACTATATTATATTACAATTATATTTATTTAATATCTTTCTTTAACTATTGAAATCCATGAGTTTAACTCAACACATCCAATTCAAATTTAACATCACAAGGTACAAGCTGGACTTCTCCCTTTCAGTATTTGTAACACAATTCTCCAGCAATGACAGTGAGAGTGTATGTTTTCCAGGGCTCTCATTAAAATGTACCATGAAATAGGTGGCTTAAGAAACAGAAATTGTGGGGGCCTTTAACACAGTGCCGTTAGGGGTACTCTGGATCTACGTGATGGCAGCCTCCATGTGTCGTCAGCCTCCTGCATTGTTCTCTCCCTGTGGATGCCTGCCTTGTGGTGCTTGCCTGATGGCTGTAGAACTGAATGTTCTAGGAATGAGACAGAGGAGATGGCAGAGGAGGAAGAACAGGAATCTGCACTTTGACAAGTTCTTTCTCTAGGTGACCCTAGGCACATTAAAGTACCCAACTGTGGCTTAGCAGTCATGGAAGGGATTATGGGAAGTGGGAGCAGCACAGCATGACAGAAGAGGTAGACAAGGGTCAGATCCTGGAGGACCTTATAGGCTTTAGTGAGGAACTTTTCTTCTCTGTTATTTTCTGAGAGAGTTGACAAAAATAAGCTTATGGAGGGCAGAAATGCCACTGTGAACAATATAAATTAGCTCCAATTCTCTTCTGAGATGAACAGAAGTCATCCCTTTAAACAAGCCCTCACCCCTTCTCCTCCTCCAGCTCTCCCCCAGCTCTTAGCATGCTTAAGTCTCTCCCTTCTAAGGCAACAAAGCACTTTCTTGTCATCCTGCTTATTTGCAGCTCTGACTCTCTCTCCATTTCCCCAGTGTGTCTGGCAAGCATTTCTGTAAGCTTCTTCTTCGTGTCCTAAAATCCTATTTACGCCTTGACCCAGTGCAATCTGGCTTCCACTCAGTTCTGTTTTTATTTTACATGCACTGAGAAAAAAAAGGGTTTTAAGAAGATAAACATTATTTGATCTATGTTTTGCAAAGATCCCTCTGGCTACTTGGTAGAGAATGAATTTGAAAAAACCAATAGAGAAATCGGGGTGGTCAGAGGTTGCTGAGTCCCAGCTGAAAGGTTGTTGGCATGGACAGAGTGAATGGAGGAAAAGGGAGAGATGGGGATATATTTGGGATGTAGGTGGGCAGGATGTTCAGATGTACTGGGTGGGGCTGGACAGGAGTTGCATGGATAGAAGATGCAGAAGGCTGGAGGATCTGGGAATCCTATTTGGGCCAGACTTTGTTTGAGATTCTTATCCTTGTCTGTATCAAGCAGACAATTGAGTATCTCTGTCTAGAGCTTAGAGAAGGGGTCATGGCTGAAGATACAAATCTATTGACTAATCAGTGGCTGATCCAGGAAGAGTCTTTGTTAAATTTGAAATGTGACTTCACCATGACATGCTACAGGGGGCTGGGAAAAAGGTCCCAGGGACACATGTATTATGGTTTGTGTCTTGATGTGTGGCAAAACAGCCCAGGCCCACAGCAGCTGGAGCAGGGGCAGCGAGGGAAGTGGGAGTAGGCGAGGGTAAAGGAGGACCAAGCCCAGGAGACCTGACTGTGTATTGTGGTTTGTGTCTGGATGTCCCCCAAAGCCTCGTGCAGTTTTAGATGGGGCTTTTTTGGAGGTGGCAGAATCTAGAGTGTGTGATTGATTCATGGTGTAATCCTGGGATTAAGAGTGCTAGAATTAAGGGTGGGTGGTTTTAGAATCAGTCCACTGATTGGATTGGCACAGGCCTAATCCTTGTAGAGTAGATACAATGTAAGGGACTGAAAGAGGCTTCTCTCTCTCTCTCCTTCTCTCCCTCTCATTGCTTTTGCTGTCTTCTGAGGCCATGAACTGTTGCCTTTCTGCCATGTATCTCCCTGGCTTGGAACCAGCTGATTATGGACTGAAACTTCTACAAACTGTGAGCTAAATAAACCTTTCCCCTTTAACTCTGGGTGTCAGGTACTTTGTCCCAGCGACAGGAAAAGTAACTAAGGCAACATGGAAGCATTTTAAGGTAAGGGTGGCCTGTGAGCTGTGGACAGGCTGTGATGTCACCAGTTGTCAGCACTGGTCCAACAGTGACTTGCAGAATGGAAGCAGAGCTGACATTCTAGCATGGGTTTATTCCCAGGGTAGACACTTATATGTGGGACCACTGCCAGGCCCATTAGGACAGCCCTGAACTGAGAAACAAGTGTGCTGCAGCAGGGGAGTTCAAGGCCTGACTCAGAGCACTCGGTCTCGGGAGGCAGTCTTTTCATTGTCCAACTCGGAGACTCTGTGATACCATGCCATTAGCAGCTGCCCCCATAAGTGCAGGGCTCTTTAGAGCTTACAAATCACACTGACATCATGACCCCATCTAATCTTCATAGTGGCTCTTGGAGAGTTGGAGAGGACTTTTAAAATTTTATTTTATAGATAAGTAAATGAAGGCTTGGAGATTAAGTCTCTCGCCAAAGACCATACATCCAAGACACGGTCAAGTCAGGACTTCAAGCTAGAATTGTCTGCTTCTAGAATCTCAATCCACCTGATGCCTCCAGCAGAATTCATCATGCTCCAATCATGGCTAAAATGTGAAATCTCTGGCTGGTGCTGCTTCCTTCAGAGGTTAACCAGGTACTACTTTTCGCTGGGGCTGATGTCATGTTTTCTCACCCCACTGCCAGTTCTTCCTCTTGTAACTTTCACTTTTTCCTCAATGCTTGAGTCAGTTAGTTTTTCTTCTTCTGCACTGTTTATAGTCCTTCTCCACTGGTCAGAACCTAATCTGCCAGTTCCATAGCTCAGTGACACACAGCCCTTCAGAAAGTATCAGCTACCCCGGGCCTCCTGAGTTCTCTAGTTTCTCAATCATCTTTTCCAGGGAGGTCTCCCTGATTGTTCTGGCCTCTCTGCCCTTGTATAAGGGCTTTCAGATGGTAGTAGACCTGGTCTGTCCCTAGCTCCTTGTGTACCTGTGACACATATTATTCTACCAAGCAGTGCAGCATATTGCAGTTACACTTGACCTTCCACAATAATTTTTCAATCTGTAGTTACTTCCCTCTTGGGGTCTTCAAGGTCACATTTAACATCTTTTCTCAACCCAGGGGATTTAACTCAGTTTTCTTTGAACCAACAGAATCAAATCAGTCAAATGTAGACTGAAAGTCATAGGCTCTTATGGGACTTTAAATATTACCTACTACCACCTTTTGTCTGGCGTTATACTTGTCTTTCCAAGTTCTCCCCAAAGTCAAGCCTTTCATGACGTAGCTTCATTTCTTCTTAGGCAAGTCATTGTTTCCTTGTGCAGATATCCTAGGATTTTCTTCTCTTTTCCTTCTCAAAGTGTGACCACCAGAAGCAGCCTCCTTTCCTCCAGCATAGGGGCAATCCTCTCAGGGTAACCATTGGTGCAAAGGCATGACCTTGGCCTTGAGCTTTTCTTCAGGCAAACAATTTGTCCCCCTCCTGAGTGTGCTTTCATATCCCCTCTGTCCTGGCCTCCTTTTTAAGACATGCTCCAGTTTCTGTGTTCTAGAAACTCTTCTTTAACCTTCTAAATCACTATGCAAACTCAGGTACAATCCAGCAGTATTTATTGAGTGTATGTCTGTGCTGGGCATTGGTCTAGAATTCACTGTACAACACAAAGGTCCAGTTGGTGGCTATACCTCGGTGGTCAAAGACCATCATGAGATTCTGCTTGCTTTTAATATTTATGACCATCGGTCTCAAAGCTCCAAGTATATTGACTACCAGCCATTGGAGATGCAGAAGTGAATAGGAGATTGTCTCTGCCCTCAAAACTCATATCCTACTGGCTTATGCAACCAGTTAGGTTTAGATGGAATCTTCCAATCTGTCAGTATCTGCCTCTGACTTTCTCTTACACACACACACACACACACACACACACACACACACACACACACTCTCTCTCTCTCTCTCTCTCTGTCTCTCTCTCTCTCTGTCTCTCCAACTTCTGGTCCATTTAGGTACATCTATGCAGTTTCTAGACACCAGCACTGACCTAAGAAACTTGTCTCCATAACCCCCTCTGCCCTGCCTCAGTGCATTCTGGGAGCTAAACTGCTGATAGAAGCCTCTGAGCTGATTTGTGGAACATAACAATGGGTCTGTTGAACTGCATTGCCCTAGGCTAGATAAATAGTTATCAGCCACCAACGTGGTTACATAATCATCAAGCCACATAATTCAGAAATCATGCTCCTTAAGAGCTCCCCATTTAATACCCGACAGAAAATGCTAATCCACCGCACAAGATTGCGTTTTATTTTTCTAGACAGGAAGCATTTTCTTCAGTCACATAATGACTTTCCTTGACATAATAATGAAGGAATGTGAATTTAAAACAGCCTGGGATGCTGGAGCTCTTTTGTAATCTGAGGGGCTGGCCGCATTGGAAATAGGTTGAGTAACTGCTGATTTGCTGGGCCAAGTCTTCATTGAATTAACTACTTACAGAGACTGAAATTTACCAAATTAAATTTTAGTGAGTAATTTCTCTTCACACAAAGTGCAGAAATTAAATCACTGTGGATGTGGTAGATAGGCTGTCACATGGGCTGACATTACATTAGGGGAGGCTATGGAATTAGGCATAGCCCCATCTCTGAGACATACACAAAGTCAGGGAGGGGAGGCCCTGAACTCCAGAATTAAAGGTCAAGGTTCAAATCCCAGGTTTCCCACTCCCTACTGACATGACCTAAGGCATTTCACTTAAGGCTTGCTGAGTTAGTTTCTTTATCTGTAAATAGGCAGTTGGGGCTGCGGTAAAGATACAAAATGGGCTACATTTATGAAACCATTTGGCTATTAATAAAAATCAGCATAAATAAACTGGTGGCTATTATGTAGCTTCAAAGCTGAGGACATTGAGTAAGGATGTTTGAGAAATAAGAAAGAATGGTCACTCTGGTACCCTACCTTTGCAAGGAGGTAGGTACTCAAATTTGGCTTCTTTGTAGCACATCCATCAGTGACATGGACAGGAATCCTCTGGAATCAACCAAATAGCCAATTAATCCAGTGGGTTAATGGTCATTTGTACTGATTTGCTGCAGCCAAACCAGTTGGTGTCCTATAAAAGCAACGAGAGATGAAAAGCACGCTATTTGACTTCTCTGTCTATAGCAAGTTCAAGAAATTGTAGTAACAAACAGTACTTTCTTATGTACTGACCATGTGTGTGGTAGATCAGATTATCATTAAAAATATCCCCTCTCTTTTCCCACACCATGGAAATTTATTTGTTTACTCCTTGTGTAGGGCTTCATCACATGACTTACTCTGGAAGATGAACAACGTGACCTACACAAGGATTTGCATCATGCTTGTGCTGCTGATATCACCACTCACATGATCGCCATCACCTAGATGCTTCCCCTCTGTTCTGGGTTCCAAATAAACACTCAAGGGTCAGACAAAGGGCTGACTTGTGGCAAAGAACACATACTACCCAAGCTCATAGACTAAAGCAAAATTGCTCAGCCAGCCTATTTCAGGTCAGACAATGCTTAAAGGACCAAAGATAAGTGAAGGAAATCAGTGCTTACTTTTCTATGACACTGAAATTTATTATGGTTGCTGTCATACAGTAAGAGATGACTGACAGCAAACACAGTCACCCACTCACATCTTCAATCTGCTGAAAACTCCCTCATCCAGAGAGGCCAAGTATTTTTGTTTTTCTTTGTTAGATGAGGAAACTGTAACTCAGAGAGAACTGACTTACTAAGCACATGAAGCTAGGCAGATAGAACTCAGCTCTGCAGTACAAAGTTGAATGTTCTTTCCCATGAACAATGATGAGTTTTCCACAGGGGAGCTGGGAACTGGGAGAGACTCCTGGGTTCCTGAGGGTAAAAAGATTAACTTCACCCACTTCATAATTTTACTAAAGGCTGATCTGTCAGCAGGGCTGGAAGGGCTGAGCGACCTCTCAGGGACAGTTAATGATTGGCCTATGGCTCACACCATGGCATTTCCTATGATTTGGGTTGGTGCCAAAGTATCACTGGGCAGAGATAGAAGGCAGTTTGTCATGTGTAAATTTAACAGGCAATAACGCCAACTACTAAATTGTATATCATTCCTAACGATGTTGTCAGCCCCTAATCAGCCTAATTTATATTGTCAACATGATGTAATGGTCCCACTAGGCATGTGCCTTCAGAAATACAAGATCCACATGTGAGAGACCAAAGTGAATTTCCACCAGTTGTCACTATGAAAAGCAAATTAGGATTGCTGATTCTCCCTTCAGAGAACCAGAGAGAATGTATGTAAAACACCCAGCATGGGGCCTGACACGTAGTAGGCATGCAGCTGTTACAGCTTTGTGCTGTATGCAGCTGAGCTAGCTAGTGTTGGGAGTCCTCCTTTCAGAGCTCACAGAGTTGGGCTGGACTCCAGAAATGTCTTTGGTGTCATTCCCAGTTGTCTTTTGCTGACCTTGTTTCCTTTAAGAAAAGCACCATAAGGTCTATAGAAGGTCTTCAAATGCAATATTTATGCCTCCCTACAGCCCTGGAGGCTATAGGAGTTGAGACAAGAGGTCACTTGGCACAGAGAAGCTGTTTAATAAAGAAAAGTTCTCCTATTCTCAGCACTCCACAGGTTAGGAATCCCTAGCTTTCCCATCATGCAAATGGCACCATCACAACTGTTACCATCTGGCTGGTGGGTTCTCCTCTCGACCTAGAAAGAATTATAAGGTCGAGTCAAAAGAAGACTGAGCAAAAGTATTTTTTATAGAGCAAAAACAAAAAGCCCCTGGTTATGGAACCTCAGGAGAGGACCCTAACAGGTTGTATTTTTGCAAGACCATTAATTATAACGTTTCTACAATTCACAGAATAAACAGAGCAGACATTCTTTAGAGAGGTCTGAATATTTTATTCCTGGACAAGAAAATCTCGTCAATTCAGTGAGGCCTTTGTTTGTTGAGCCTCTGGTTCCCTGCCCTTGTCATCTGTCCTTCACTGAATCTTCTCTGGCTGCCTGTCCTTTCTGAGGAGCTCTCTTTGTCAGAACAGTCTCCATATTAGACTCCCCTCCTGGGCCAGTGTCACTCTGAGAAATCCTCTCATTTTCCCACAGGATCCTTGTTATGGTTGATTCAATGTGTCAACTTGAGAAATTTAGAAGCTTAACTAAGTAACTCAGCAGTTCTACATCCTAGGATGTAGAGAACAGGCTCTAGGATGGCTGTTTACCCTCTAGGATACTATAATGGTTGATTCATTGCATCAGTTTGAGAAATTTAGAAGTTTAAGTGACTCAGCAGGGGGCCTGGGTCCTCCCATGGTAAACACACTGAACCTGTGCAAGAGGAGGGCACAGAGATAATGTGAGTGCTACACCCACCCTCGGGCAGGTAGCTTGCTTACAATAAAAGGGAGGAAAGGAGGCTTGCTCTCCCCATTTTTGCTTGTGTTGCTTTTGCTGTCTTCTGCTGCTTTGAACAGTTGGCCCTCTGCCATGCCACTCTGCATGGGAGCCAACTGATTATGGTCTGAAACCTCTACAAATTGTAACCTAATAAACCTTTTGCACTTTAACTTTGGGTGTTTGGTGTTTTGTCCCAGCAATGAGAGAAAAGTAATGGAGATAGTCCTGTTCATCTTCAGCATCATGTTTTATAGGAACTGATTTTTTGGATTACCATTGGGTGCCTCTTATTAGGAAAGTGGTACCCAAACCTCAGGAAATGCAACCTAGGCTCAGCTCTGCATATTGATGGTTCATAGTTCATTCTCCCTGAATCTCTTGTTAGTTTTGTGCTTCACTCCCTGCTCTAAACATGTTTTCCATCTGCTGGTACATAATTGGTATGGACCTTTTTCTATCTCCCAGTCAATAAAAATCGAAATATAATCATCTTGACTGCATGTGCAACTCCTTTTTTCCTCTCACCCTCACATCTAATCATCACAATTGGAAACCACCTCTGCTACCATCCTCATGCAAGCCACTATCCTATCTGCCTCCTAATAGAACTCTGTGTTCCTGCTCCTGGCCTCATTCAGTTTCAACTCCATATAATGGCTAATATAATGGATCCCTCAGAAACTAGTGACTCCAGAGTCTATGACTCCAGGGTCCTAGTAGAAGCTGGAGCCTCAGAGCAGCTATTTTTTGAGATTCTACCCAAAGCAAGGAATGTATGGAAGAATAACCACATGTTTTTTTCTTTTTTCTCATCAAACAATTATCTCAACCTAACAATCCTGGGTCTAGGCATCCATTCTAGAGAGAAATGTATCTGTGTACACAGGGAACTGACTACAAGCTATGTTTATCACAACACAGAGCATAAAGCTAGAAATGGAGCTCAATATTCATCAACAGTACATGGGTAAGTGCACTGGGTCTAGTCCTACATGACACCACTGCCAACAGTTAACAGGAATGGTGTGTGCTGACACAAAAAACAAGTAGATCAACTGAGCTCACCATTTGCTCTTGCTGTCACATCTCTTCTGGCCTTTGCTCTGCTCTGCCAGGAAGGAGGCTTGCCCTGCTAACTGGGTCTCCCAGGTCTCTTGTGACTGGTGTCCAGCTAAGTGGGCCACCAGAAGGAGATTGGAAGGTGAGAAAGAACCAAACCATTTATTTAAAATTTCAGAACATACTGACACATTGTCCTTCAAAAAGCCTGTGCCCATTTATACTTCCACCATGAAGGGCAGGAGGATTGCCCATTTCTTCATCACCCCCTACCCAGCCAGCCCTTTAATGTGGCAACATTTTAAATAGATAGGAAAGTAATGGAACCTTATCGTTGCTTTAAGTTGCATCTCGTTGATTACTAATGAGACTGAGCAATTTGTCCTGTGCCATTGACTATTTATAGTTCTCTGTACTGTGTGTAGATTGCCTTTTTAGAACCGCTGTCTAGTTATCTGTTTCTTACTGACTTATGAGATTTTAAAATACTTTATCTGTTGCATGTGTTACAAACTTTGCTTAGAATGACTTCTCTCCTTGAGAGTTTTTTCTTGGAACCATGAGTACCTGCTCTTCGTTAATGACTACTATCTAAACATGTTACATAACTCTCAACTTAATTTTTCTTTCTTATTTGACCCTGGCATTTGTTTTACTCATTTTTCTCTTCTTATCTTTTTCCATCCTCTTTTCCTCCCTCCCTCCCTCTCCCTCTCTCCTTTCCTTCCTCTCTCCTCCCCTTCCCTCTCCCTCTCTTCCTCTTTCAATTCCAAGTCTTCCCTCATTTACTGGCATATAGTCTCAAATGCTTTTGTAGAGAGGGTAGTTTCCATGGAGCCAAAGTTTCCAAGGTGTCCAACATGCAAAGTGGCTTCATTTTTTCTTAGGTTTCATGTGGTTCTATACCTTGTAAATTAGCAGTTTTTGTATCTGCCATCCCATTAGTTTTGAGACCTTGTTTTATTTTGTGTACAAGACAAAAGTACAGGTAGAAATAACAAGGGAAGTCTTGTTCCAATAACCCACAGTTTCCTACTACTCCTGAGCACTTGCATCTCATTGTGATGCCCCATCCCCTCTGGGACCTCCCAGCAGGGAACTGACCTCAACCCTCATGCCTGGTTGTGCCCAGGTATCATTAGCCTCTGTGGCATTAGCATTGCCTGGGCAGTATGTTCTGTGCTCACAGTACCCAAGTGGCCCTGTTATTCCTTCTCCTGATCCCACCTCCAGACCAGGAAGTAGTTGCTCTTGGTCTGTCTGGAGGCAGCACAGGTAAGGTCCCTTGGAGGACAGGGAGCACAGTGAGAACTGTGAGGGAGGAGGTTGTTTCTTATGGGGTCTTTGTGGGTTTACACTACTCATCAAAACTTTCCTTTAAATGTTTGTCACATGTACAGGATGTTTGTCACATGTACAGTAGCTTCTCAGGGATCTCTTCTTCCCTCATCTCCATTTCCGGTAAGGCAAAACCTACCCCTGAGAAAGGTCTAGAGGAGCCAGAGGATACTGAAAGCAGGCTCAGGAAGGCAGGGGACCTGGAAGAGGGGGTTGATGTTATGATGGCTCTAGGGAGGTGGACATAGGGAGAATGACCTCTCTCCAAGGAAGAACAGGAAGAACTAAAAACTTATAGTTCCTTTCTCAATCTACATGCACTTAATGAGACCAGTTATAAGCAGTCACTCATGGACTAAACTGGAGAAGAGAAAAGGGCCATACGTTGAAGGAGAAAGAGCTTTGAAAGTGGGATCAGATGCTGTGGTCCCCACTCAATCGTTTGTTGTCTGTGTGCCATGAGGTGATCACCACACTTCTCTGGCTTCTGATTTCCCATCGAATGAGGTTGTCTGTGAAAACTATGCCAATGATGCATTTCTGTGCAAATTTGAAGACAAGCTAATAATAATATCTTGGAGAATATTCTCTGTGTTACACACTGTATTTTTTTATCCATTATACCATTTAGTCCTTCCAGTGCCTCCTGGTATAGTCGTAACTCTCCCCTTTGAGGGTAAGAAAACTGATGCTCAAAGAAGTTGATGGCTTGCCTGGCTAACGATGGCAGAGTTACTGAGGTCCATAGGGCCCTGAGCCACACACAGTGCCACACTCTTTCTACCCCATGAACCTCTCTCCTAAACAGTGACAATGAGCATCTGGTTATTGGGAAACTCATGATGCCTGGTCTCAGATAGATGAGGCAGTTCCTTTATTTTCCATGTTTCATTCAGCTGTTTTGCTGCAGGGTACACATAGTTTTCGTCTTCAGTGCTAAATTCAATGCCAAAAGGCACCATCTAGGGAAATGATTCAGCCTAACTGGGCCTTGGTTGCCCTAATAATTCTCACGGCTTCCTTTCTCCAAGCTTTCTGGAGTAATTACAAGGCCTCTTGGAGACCACAAAGCTCACCTGCAGGGTCACAGAGGTTCAGACAGAATAAAGAACTGCTTCAACTCAAACACTGTGGCTCAGAGCTGATGAAAAGCATAGAATTACGTACTCCATTTGTTTTTTCTTTTCAGGTAGGGAAACTGAGGCTCAGAAAGGGAAAGTGGTTTACTTAAAATCTCCCAGCAACAAGCCAGCCAGGATACATCTCCCACCTTTTCTCTGGGTGGTACCTGGGCACCTTTAGTTCAGATCATGGCATAAGATTCTTTGCAATGACTTCAGCTGTGTACTTCACATCTTTCATTACAAAGGCAATCCTTGCCATGGCTATTTAGCTCTGCCCTTGTGGTGTGAAAGAAACCACAGCCAAAAGGTAATGGAGCAAGTCTGCTTCCATTTTAATGCAACTTTATTTACAAGGACAGGTAGTGGGTTGAATTTGGTTGTAGATCACAGTTTGCCTATTTTCTGGTTTAAAGATTATGATTTTTTCAGGATATGGTCTATATCCGTGGAACATTTGAAATGCTAACCTTTTGCTCAACATGGTAGCACCATCACTGGATGATCAAGGATGACAAAACCTCTGCCATGAGAACCAGAATCTACTTATCCAGTGCCAGCCTATGCTAGCTGCCTTTGTCACCCTTCAGATTCCTCCTTACTGAGAGGATTTTTTAAAGCAGTAAGTCTGCAAAATGTACATGGTCAGTGAAAAAGGAATTGATGTTGTGGACAAGGGCAGGGCAGGCTTCTTTGCTTGCCCCATGCTGGCCAGGAGCTTTCTCTATGTCTCATAGCCCCTTGGGATACTTCTTCACAGACCTTACCAAACTTCCTTGGAATTGTTCACTTTTCTGGCTGTCCTTACTGCTAAGCCAGGAACACTTTGAAGGGAGAGTCCATGCTTTGTTCAGTGTTATATGCCTGGATGGAGCACCACATGGGCCTATTGCCCAGTACATGATCAATAAAGGTTTATTGGATGCATGAACAAGTGAGTGAATGAGTGAGTGAGTGAGAGAGTGAATTCTGGTAGGGATAATAAGAAACCTAAAGGAGCCAGGGTCCAACCTGTTGGTTGGTGGTAGGCACTGTTGTAGAGATGACACTCTGGGTGGAGAATCAGCAGATCTTTTGGCTGAAAGCTTCTCCAACCAAAGAACCTTGCCTACTCTCTTTGCAGGGAACTGAGGCTTTAGTGCCATTTTGATGCATTCTGATTAGGGATCAGGAGGCTTGATCCTACCTTGACACTCAGCCCTTCTACTGAGGTGCTTCTACAAGGACTTGTATGGACAAGGAGCACAAGCAGAATGGAAACCAAAACCTATTATTCATGTATAGATTTTCTCATCTTTCCCTCAATATACGTATGTTGGAATCCTAACACTCCTCAGAACTTGACCTTATTGGAGACAGGGTCTTTTAGATGTAACCATGTTAAGTTGAGATCATTAAGGTGGGCTCTAGTCCAATATGACTTATGCCCTGTAAATCAGAGAAACTTGGACACAGAGATGTTCATAAAATGGGAAGGCATAAAAACACGAAGACGACCATCTACAAGTCAAGGAGAGAAGTTTGGAACAGATTCTCCCTTTACAGCCCTCTGAAGGAACAAATCAGCTGACACCAGCTTTCAGAACTGTGAGACAGCAAATATGTCATTTAAACCACCCAGCCTGCGATACTTCGCTGTGAAAGCCCTAGAAAACTAGTACAAAGCTCTTAATTTTTACTAGTGCATATTAGTTATATAGAATGACGGGTTTCATTTTTATAAATTCTTTTGTAAAATTTTTTTATTAGTACATGTATGCAATACGTAACATTTACATCTCAAGGAGTAGGTAAATGAATGTAACAATCTTGATTCTTTTTTATTCCCCTCCCCCACCTACTTTTCTCCTTCCATCTCTCAATCCGCTTTTCCCATTTTCATTATTATAGTTATTATAACTTTTAGCTCATGTTTTCAACAACGATTGGGTTCCATTTGGAAACGTTTGTACATGCATATAACATATCTTGACCATTTCCCTCTCCCTTGTCCTTCCTTCTCCCTGATTTCCTTTCTCTTGTCTAATCGTACTCCCTCTCTCTGTCTCTGCCTCTGTCTCTCTCTCTCTCTCAGTCTCTCTCCTGGATTCATATATGAGAGAAAACATGATATTTATCATTTAGAGTTTGGTCTAGGGGCTGGGAATTTAGCTCAGCGGCGCAGTGTCTGGCAAGCACAACGTTGTGAGTTCGATTACTGGTACTGGAAGAAACAACAACAACAACAACAAAAAACCCCAAAAAACAGAGTTTGGTCTATTTTGCTTAACATTATGGTGTCCATTTCCCTGCTACTGATATGGTTGTGTTTTATCCCTGTAGTACGCTGACTTCAGTTTCTTTAGGTATATGCTAAGGAATGGTATAACTGGATCAAATGATTGATCTATTTTTAGTGAGGAACCTCCATCCTGTTTCCTGAAGCACCTGTACTTACATTCCAACAGCGGTGTGGAAGGGTTCCTTTATCCAGCGTCCTCACCAGCATTTATTTTTTGTATTGATGATAGCCATTCTGACTGGGATGAGATGGCATCTCAGTGTTTTGATTTGTATTTCTCTGAGGGCTACAGGTGTTTAACATTTCTTTGTGTACTTATTGGCCACTTGTACTTCTTCTGAGAAGTGTCTATCCAGTTCATTTGCCTATTTACTGATTGTGTTGTTTATTTGATATTTAGCTTTTGAATGCTTTATATATTCCGGATATTAATCCTCTGTCTGAAGAATAGCTGCTAAGCAGTTTTTCCCACTCTGTGGCTGTCTTTTCACTCTGTCAGTAATTTCCTTTCCTATGTGTAGTGGATTTGTAATTTAATACAGCCTCGTTTGTCAGTTTTTGCTATTATTTCCTGAGCTTGGACTCCGATTCAGGAAATTGTTGCCTATGCTTATGGCTTGAAGTGTTTCCCCTCTGTGTTTTTCTAGCAGTTTCAAGGATTCAGGTCTTACACAGAAGTCAGAAAGGGACCTCATACTTAGGCCC
Source organism: Chinchilla lanigera (assembly GCF_000276665.1). Lineage (NCBI taxonomy): Eukaryota > Metazoa > Chordata > Mammalia > Rodentia > Chinchillidae > Chinchilla > Chinchilla lanigera. The sequence continues at coordinate 11,790,610 of NW_004955467.1, read as the reverse complement.
CTTACTTTTAAGGAAGCAGCAGACCAGCCTGAATCCCATATCCCGATACAGAGCTCTGGCAAATTTGGAGCCACCCCCAGGCTCTCAGCGCTCTGCTCTTAGAGGTACTTATTAGAAAAGATTTTTAAAAATGCTGCCTAAAAATGAAGTGAGCTTCCTCCCTGTCATTCATGGATCTGCTCTATGAGCCTTTGCTGGTTTTGCGTTGTCCAGGGTCCTGAAACTCCGTGGAGGGTGAGGACGGGGCTGTCTCCTCCACAAGCTTGGAGACCAGGTTCCAGCATTGTGGTAAGAGCTCACTGAAAGGACAAGACGTGAACTGAAGGTGGCCCTGTGGCTGGAAAAGAAGAGAGGGAGGGATGCAGTTGATGTTGAAGAGGAGAAACATCTCTCCTCTAACCAGAGCCTGGAACTCCTCTTCATGCCTAATAAAACAGAGGTGGTGCAGGCTTCATGTGTATTTAAGTCACAGCTATATTAATTTCACTGAGTTCCTAGACCATGATGACTCGATGAATCCTGCCTTTCCTGAGCTAGTGGAGTGGCATAAATAACTCCAGGGGAAGCACACGGCCTGGCAGCTCCTAAGCTGGGCAGGGCTGGAGTTAATCAATCCTCTGCTCAATGTGCAGCTGAAGGCTCAAATATTAGGTCAGAGGTTGTGCCTGTCTAGGGCTAATTTCCTCCTAACAGATGCCATTCCAGAAAGCCTGGGCTTCCTGTGCTTGGAAGAAGACTATACTGGGAAGTCTTGAATCTGGGCTTTGATGTTGTCCTGAACACAGAGGTAGCCCTCTCAGTCTCTGTGCAGTGGACCCTCCAATCTCCTGGAAGAGGCTCGTTCAATCTCCTTCAGCAAAGGCACACATTGCCTGTCTGTCTGCTGCCTGCACGTGTTCCCTAGCCGATGCTCACCTAATGCCATCAGAGCCTTAATTTCTCCCAAGACACAGGATGCACAGGGTTTAGAGCTTGCCCCTGAAGTCACTGCTTTAGTTCAGATCTTTCTCCATCTCTTCATTGCTCTGAGACTTTAGGCAAGTTATCAAACCCCTTTGATTTTGTATTTCCTCATTTGTAAGATGGGTGGGGTCATAAAGGAATGATCCAGCCTGTTTCCCCCTCCCCCCAGGCTCACAGTGAGGGCTTAATGCATGACCACATATCAAGTCTGGAGCCAGGCAGGGGCTGGCACATCAGCAGTACTCACTGAGTGTTAGCTATTATTAGCTCTCTCTCCTCAGGGACCTCATCTGCCCTGGTTTCTTGCGAAGCATCCATAGCAGCTCATGGAGCCTCTGATTTTCCCTACAGCATTCTAGAGGAAGGGCAGAACTGAGATGTAGGCTCACAGGGACCCTATTGCTGAGTGAGGCTCCTCCCAGGCTGCTAGGAATTTTTCACATCCCCGCACAAGTAGGGGGTCAACTTGTGCCACTTTGCAGCATGACAAGCCATGAACCAAACCTCCTAGGCTGTGTCATCCTGCTAAGTTTGCACTCTGAAGATAGCATCACCTCCTCACTGGGGCAAAGCGCTTGACAGTCTACACAGCTCCGTTACCTCCTTTTGAGGCCTTTTTAGAACTCTTCAGAGCCCAGGGAGAATAGAATGGCATTTCAAAGACTAAGATGTTGAGGTTTCAGAGGGTATGTGGGCTGCCATGGGCACCCATCAGGGCAGTGGGACTGTCTTGCAGCTGCACAGCTTGCTCAGCTGTGCCACTTCTGGAGTGACTCAGCCCAGGGTGCTGCCTCATAACCAACCAGCTCCCGACTGTGCAGCCCCAGAGAGCTTAGCACATGGGAGTGAGGAGCAGGAGACTACCATTGCCTTATAGGCCATTAAGAGTGCCCCAACCGAAGCAGCTCCAGATGAGAACAGAAAGTGTAATTTTTTTTTATTTTTTTATTTTTTTATTTTTTATTTTTGGTTTTTCTCCGGTACCGGGAACCGAACTCACGACCTTGCTCTTGCCAGGCAGGCGCTTTTGCCACTGAGCTAAATCCCCAGCCCCCAGAAAGTGTAATTTAAAAAGTTCCTGCTGTATACTTATTTTCAGAAGTCATAGGGATATAATCAACTCCCAGAGATGGAGGCTCAATTCATTAAGCTTAGATGATTAATTACAGGGCAATTAAATATTTGATTAAATTAATCCTAAGGTATTTAAACATTGTTTTGCAAAGAATGTTTGCTCATTAATTACAAAAGGAAATGCAAAAATGGAGTAGGGAAGGGGCCAGAGGAGGGGTAAAGAGCCCACCCTGCTGAGGTTCTCCTCTGGAGAGAAGGAGCTGTCTCTGCCTTCAGGCTTTTTTATTTTTGCTTATTCTTAGTACTTTGCCCTTGTTTGCAAATATGTGCAGGAAGGGTGGAGACTTGGAAGGAGACATAGCAGAGCTGGGGCCCAGGGATAGGAGATCTAGTTTAGACTGTGTCACTGACGTCCAAGTGTCCTTAGGGAGTCTCTGGGTCTCAGTCTTCCTGGTGAGAGAGTATCAGCTCTCCAGAGTGTCTTCTGGGGAGGACCTTTGAGGAGCTTTGTTCATATTCCCATTTCCAACGGGTGACCGTAGAGCTGGAATACACTCTATGGTCTACACTCCCATTTGCCCTCATCTCTTAGGTTCCCTGGCATTTTCTGCAAGCCCCCTCCCTCCAGTAGATACCCAGTCCTGATGGACTTTCACATAGCTTTCAAGCTAGGTTTAACACAGAAACCCTTTCTCTATCTCTCTCCTAAGTCATCATCATGCATTCATGCAGTAAACATTCACAGAGTCCTTGCAACGTGCTATTGTATCCCAAAAGCCCACTCCCAAGGAGTGAATAGGATTGACAGTGTCTACGCCTCTGTGAGATAACCATGAGCCAGTGAACAAGAGGGCCAGTTCTGAAGGTCAGGAAGCTGCCTTGAGGAAGATTGAAATGAGCTTGGGGAGTGTGTTGGGAGTAAAGCTCTGTGGGCATAAGCAGGGAGAGCAGAGTCTCAACCACACTAAACAATAGGTTCCAAGGTCTTGGTGGAGAGAGGAGTTGAAGGCATTCGATGATTTGAAAACAAGAGCATGAGGGAGAGAAAGAGGGAGGAGGGAAAGATGAGGTCACTGGGGTGGGTGGGCTGGGGCACCTAGGCCCTTGTGGGATGCATTAAGAATTTCCATCCTTATACTGAGAGCAAGGGGTGCTATTGGCAGGCATGAGGAGTGAAGTCACTCGCTGGGTACAGCTCTTTTTAGAGTCACTCTGATGAGCAGCAAGTGCACGCATTCTGTGGAATCTGCCTTCCGGGGCATCTGTCCACTGTGCTGAACCTTGTTCTGCTCTCTGGGCTGAAGGTGCACAGCTGGACCTTGGCTCCTAGGAGCAATAGCGGCTCTGTCCTCCTCACTGTTAGCTTCTTAAGGGGAGTGGGGAGGAGGAAATCGTTTTCCTCTGGATTCCCATACCCTGAGCTCACAGTCAGGTCCTGGACACAGGTGGTCCTCAATGCATGTCTAAAGCAATCTGTTAAATTGCATAGCATAGAAAGTTCTGAGACCTTGGCTGATGTGATGGGTGCTGGCTACACTTTGGTCCCATTCCAGCCTGGGGGAGGGATTCCCCAGCAGTCCCACTCTAGGATACTGCTCTGCAGAGGGTGACAGTGGGGATTTTCCCTGTGAACCAATGGAATGGCTCCAGTCAGTGCTGGTTCAAAGATGTGTCTTAATTTTGTGAAAGGCTGACCTTGTGGCTCTGAGTCAGCCTGAGACACTAGGCCCAAGAAATGGGAGCCTTAGCTTGTCTTTGGCCTCCACCCACTGCTGGAGGGTGCCTAGAAGCAAGGGATGGGGTCTTCTCTAGGCAAGGCAGTGCCTGGAGAAGCTAAGCCATGTACTCTACTTTCTAATGGGATTTAGACACTGAGGTACTTGAGAGATGCTGCAGTCTGCAACCATCTCAGCTTTGAATAGAGGGATCTGGACATGGCAGGAGGCTATAGACATGGATGATGGCCCCTCCATAGTCCAGGCAGGACAAGGTCCAAGCCCTCTGTTTTTCAGGCTCACTGAGAGCAGAGATAGTTGGAGGTGGTCCCTGCTTGTCTTAGTTACTTATCTTGTTGCTGAGGCAAAATACCAGACACCCAAAGTTAAAGGAGGAAAGACTTATTTAGCTCATAGTTTGTAGATGTTTCAGGCCATAATCAGCTGGGTGTAAGGCAGGGTGACACACAGCAAGAGAGGCAACAGTTCATGGTGACAGAAGACAGCAAAAGCAACAAGAACAGAGAGAAAGAGACAAGCCTCTTTCTGTCCCTTATATTGTATCCAGTCTACTGGGATTAGGGCTGTGTCAGTCCAGTCTGTAGACTGATCCAGCAATCACTCACCCTTAATTTCAGCACCCTTAATCCCAGCATTTCACTATGACTCCATCTAGATTCAGCCACCTCCAAAAACACTCTATGAGGCTTTGGGGGGACACCTAGAAATAAACCGTAACGTTGCTTTAAGGGGCTCCAGTGGAGTGGGCAGGAGCAGACATTTAAACCAGCAAGTGAAGCATGGCCCCATGCGGTTCCTTTGTTCAAGAATTGCATGTTAGCAACAGCCTGGGAAAGCAAGGCACTCACCTTCCTGGGCTTTCTCCTGTGGAGAAAGAATAAACAAGCCAACGACCTTTAATGCAAATAAAATACAAATGCTGGGTAGCATTGTAAAGGAAGGAAGCATGGAGCTGGCTAGAGCATCACAGAGTCACAGATCACCCAGTGGCAGGGACGACCACTCTGAAAAGATGATCTCTGAGAGCTATGGAAAGACAAAGACCAAGAGCAGCCAGTGCAGAGGCCCTGGGAAGTGTTCTGTGTGACCCAGGAAAGGCCGCAGGTAATGATGGGTAAGGTAGGAAGCAGGAGAAGGATGGCACCTCAGGAGGTGGGGAGGCAGCTGGGGCCAGACCACACAGAGCTTCAGGGCCATGAGAGGCTGTGGGAGTTTAATCCTACTGAAGTAGTCAAGCCACTGAAGTATTTTAAGCAGAGTTCAGTTTATAATTATAAAATTTTTTTCCTTTAGCGCATATTGACAATGGGCTGACAGTGATACTTATGCACACAGGGAGATCAGTTAGGAGGTAATTGAAATCATACAGATGAGAGATTCGGGTGAGTGACAGAGAAGAAGTGCACAGGGAATTGGCAATGTGAAAAGAGGACTCTCAGGGTTCTGGTTGTGTGACAGGTGCATGGTGGAGCCGCGTCTGAGTGCATCACCCTGGTGAAGGACTGATTTGGAGTTCCAAGTGAGGAGGTGGGAGTTGGGCAAGTTGGATACATTAGACAGACAAGTAGAAATGGCAGGCTGAGCTCAGGTAGGGGATTAGGAGCCCAGAAAAGTGACAGTTATTAGTGGGTTGTCAACATATAAATGCACTTGAAGTCACCAGGAGAAGTGACCACCTAAAGAGACAAAGCAGAGATTACAAAAGGGCCCAGAGACACAACCTACAGAATCGGAAAAAATTTTGCCAGTTATGCCTCAGACAGAGGACTAATATCTAGAATTCATAAAAATCTCCAAAATATTAGACTCTCCTGATAAAAAACAGTCAAAAAATGGGTAATTTAAATGAATAAACACTTTTTAGAAGAAGAACAAATGGCCAATACATACCTGGAAATATGTTCAACATGTCTGGTCATTACAGAAATGCAAATTAAGACAACACCAAGATTCCATCTTACTCCAGAAAAAATGGCTGTCATCAAAATAATAACAGATGCTGATGAGGCTTCAGGTGAAAAGGAATCTTTTCACGTTGTCAGTGGGAACGTAAACTAGTACAACCACTATAGAAATCAGTATGAAAAGTCCTCAAAAATCTAAAACTAGAAATTCCATGCAACCCTTTATTAACCTTCTAGGTATCTTCACAAAAGAGTTAGATATCAAATTATGGTGATATATGTGTACCTATGCTTACAGCAGCACAAATAGTTAAATTTTGGAAGCAGCCTATATGTCCAACAACAGATGAACAGAGAAAGAAAATGTGGCATTTATACACAGTGGAGTGCAACACTGCTATACAGAAGGATAAACTTGAGTCTTGTAGAAAATGGGGGCATCTTGGACTCATAGTGGTAAGTGAAAGAAATCAGACACATGAGCTTAAATATCACATGACTTTTACGAAAAACCCAAATTATTAAAACAGAGCAAAATAAAAGATAATAATAGGAAATATGGAGATAAATCTCTTGCAAATGGGAAGGGAACCAAGGGATGGACACAGAGGGAGGGAGGGGAGGGGAAGAGAATAAAAAATAGTTGGGATGTGTTGTGCACATGTACCAGTGCCCCATGAGGAATGTTATCATTATGTACTGCAAAGGTGTACCATTAAAATAATAAAAATTAAAAAAGCAGGGCTCAAAGCAAGGCATGTGTGGTCTCAGATTCTGGAAGGGGAATGGAGGAAAAGTATAGGAGACAGATGTGGTGGGAAAAGGCCAGAGGAGGGGACAACAGTAGTGGAGGAAGGAAGGGATTTCAATCAGAAAGAGGACACTGTTGACAGGTGGAGTAAGGTGTGGTCCAAAGTGACCACTGAACTGGACATTAAGAGGTTAATGGCTTAATAAGTGATCGTTGTGTCAAATAAAAGCAGATCTAGATTTAGGAAGGAACTTTAATGACAAGGGCAGGTCATTGCAATAGGGAGGACACTCTTATCTCAGAAATCTGCAAGAGTCACAGTACGGAACAGAAGAATTTTTCCAGAGATAAGCAGTCTTACACAAATGAAAGGAAATGGCCAGAAGGTGAAGGAAGTGTCCAGCAGTGGTCAGTCATCAGTGATTCCCAGGTGTTTTGGTTTACAACTAGATGTCCCCCAAGAGCCTTATGTACTCATAGGTGGCTTTAGAAAGTAATTAGATTATCGGGAGTTACAGCTGACTTGCTCCTAGGAGCAAAGGGGTCTGGTCAGAAGAGGCGGGTCACTGGAGGTGTGACCCAGAAAGGTATAGCTCTCTTCCCTGCCCCTGCCTTCATTCTCTCTGCTTCCTGGTTGCCATGAGGTGAACAGCTTTTCCTCTGCCATGCCTGTCTGCCTTGCCACCCTGCCTTGGAGCCAGCTGCCTATAGACTGAAATGTGAGCCCAAGTAACTCTCTCCTCCTTTGAGTTGTGGGTGTCAGATAGTGTGTCTCAGTGACTAGAAAGTGAGTAATACTAATACGTCAGGAGAGGCAGATAAGGAATGGGGGTGGATGTTCCACTCTTTTTGCAGGAAGACAGAGTTCAGAAGTCTGAACAGAGCCTGGTAAAGGCAAGCAGAGCTCAGGTGTGGGCGGCTGTGGCTGCTGGGTCAAGGTCGGAGGCAGCTTCAGCGGTGGTGAGGATGGAAATCAGACCAGAGTGGCTTAAGGGGTGTACAGGAGTAAATCAATGAGGTCAGGCAGTTTAGGCTACTTTTCAAGTTTTATTGTCAATGGGCGTAAGGTGATGAGGTGGAGGCTAGGGGAGAGGTTTTTAACCAAAGAGCTAGATTTTTGTAAGATGAAGTCAGGAAGTGTGTTTTTATGAGCTTTGAGAGCAAGGCTGTGGCTTGCTACGGCAGGACTTGCTGCATATATCACTTGCCCCGTCCTGTCCATGGCAGCCACCTTTGGGTGAATTGCCTCCTCCATCCGAGTTCTTCCACCGCAAGATGATGGGCAGTCTGGGGGAGTTTCTGGGCTGGGTAGCTCAGTGCCCTGCATCCCCAAACCTGCAAGAGGAGCCGAAGGATATAGCTGTCCCCTAGCTGTCAGCCTGGAGCACAGGATTCTCCCAGTTCTACCAACAGCTGGCTGTGTGACACTTCAATTGATCATTTTACTTCCCCACTCTGGGCATCAGCTTCTCTGCCAGGAGGGAGCAGCTCTGCACTGATGTTCTGCGAGCTGCCCTCTCCAGGGTCCAATTTTACCTGCCACAGTCCCTACAGTATGACACACCCCCTCCCTGGCCAAAGACTTCCACCTTCTTCTGAGTCTTAGTTCACTCTCTTTTTAACTTATCCTTTTGAAATCCATCCCCTCCCTTCCTTTTCCCCTTAGTCCGGTTTAGATCCACTTCTCCCAAAGTTTCTCTCAATGAGCTTCCAGGATGGCCCCAGACTATATTTTCCCTGGACTTAGATTGAGTTCAGCAGGGCTCTCTTCCCTCTGCAGCCCCTCCTGCGGCACGCCCCACTTTCGCTGTGAGCTTGTGCTTGGCTCCCTAGAGCAGCTGTACCCAGAATCTTTTCCTGCTGCCTCACAGACATTGGAAGCTGATGTCAAACTCCTGGTTTCCCCGAAGCACCCCTGGGGCAGACTAAACAAACTTCAAACACCAGTAGCTTTCTTCTACCTATGGAACTGAACGAAGCCTTCCACAAAGGCAAGCCCCAGGGTCCCACCCACTCCCCTCCTCTGGCCACTCACGCACAGCTCCCTGCTCAGCATTTGGGTCACCAAGAGGATCAGATCCCTCAATCTTCTTTGTGAGAATTAAAATAAGACAGCTGGTGGCAATGAGGGATTCTCTGTCCTCTCTACCCAGCAAAATTCTACACTCTTCAGAGCTTCAAGTTACTTGAAACAGGTGTCCACTTACTTCCCACAATTGTCGATGTGAATTCTCTATTTCAAGCTTTAAAGGAGAGGAGATTATCTTGTAGGAAGACTGTGCAGTGAGGCTGAAAGTACATGAGGTTGGAATCATATACTGGAGTTTACTTTGGAATTCAAGCCCTGTGTTTCCCTGTGGTGTGAGTTCTCAGCAGCTCACTCATCCTCCCCGAGTCTCCACTTCCGTCTGTGAGATGGGGCAGCTCACAAGAGCCCCTGCCTGTTTGTCTTAAAGTTTTGACACTAAAATCAAGTGAGACATCTGCAGGACTGTTTTGGAAACCTGAGGTCCATGGTCTGGTGGGACAGGGAAAGTGACCTGGCTGTGCCAGGCTGCTGCCTGCAGAGGGCCTGGATATTACCCGAGAGGCAGGCAGCCCCAGGCTGTGTGGCGTGGGCTCTGCTTTTAGCGAGACTGTAACTGTTCTGGCTAACTGGAGCAGAATGAAAATCTTCCCCCGGTGCGGCAGAAAGCAGCAGTCTGGAGAGGATGTGCCAGTGGGGCAGAGTGGGGCAGAGTGGAGCCTGGAGGAGGGGAGGGGAGAGCTGTGGAGTGAGCAGGCTGGGCCCTGGCAGAGGGGATGGCTCTGTATGAGCTGGAGACAGAGGTCCTACCCCAGTGTTTGACTTTGGTATGGTGTACTTTGGTCTCAGTTAACTTTTAGCCAGAAGTATTGAGTTTTCCTTTCAAAGTGATCTTTCACTTTCAATTAATTCTCCAGTCTTTACAAGTTTTTCAAATCGTGGAGTTCTTAGCCCAGGTGCTTGTGTTCTGCCTATTTCACTCTTTCCATTGAAACCCAGGCATCCCAGCAAGGGTCAAAGACAGAATTCCAGCTAAAATGTACTGTTTATCAAACTGTGTGTGCTGGATGTTACACAAGGAGAAGCAATGCTCAAGCCTTTGGAAACTACAACAGCGTTTCCAAAGTGACAGCCTCAGCAAGGAACAGGGGAGCCAGAATTGGGAAACCTGGGTTACAGTTCCAGCTCTGGCATGAGGAGAAAATACCATGCCATTATTCACTGCATCTTCATTCCACAAGGGTTACTGACAAAAATGAAAAGCAAAATGAAAGGTGTTAAAATCATCTTAATAATTACTCAGACATTCCACTATTTTTGGTGGTGCTATTGAAGGAACCCACAACCTTGTACATGTTTGGCCAGTGTTCCACCACTGAACTACATCCCCAGTGCCCGAGCCATTTCTTCAATAGGATGATGCATACCTGTTTTAAAGCCCAAATCCATAACAGTGAAACACAAATAATGTTAAAATTAGGGACAAAAAAGAAAGCCTCTTGCTATCATACTGATAATTAATTAGCAAGTTGATTTATACCCTTCAAAGTTATCTTTGTATAGTGCAACTTGATCTTGTTTGGACATTCCACTCAATTCAGGAAGGCAGGATAAAATTAATTGAGAAGAAGAAACAACAAGAAAACATTTGTATGAGTAGACAGTAGAATGGATGGGTGAAAATTCATGAATTAGAGATTTAGGGAAAAGATGGATGTGAACTGCATATATAAGAATCGATGTCCCCCTGAACACCAGCAATATCTAGAAAATAGAATGGAAAGTATCCATTTATAACAGAAACAAGTGATCTAACATACTTAGAAATAAATATAATGCATGGCTGACCTTTATAAAGAAAATTACACACCCTAATAGTTGGGGGAAGGGAAAGAGACAGAATCTATCCCAAGATGAGCACACTTGCTATTGGGAAAATGTCTCCTGCCTGAGGTTAATTTACAGACACAGCCTCTGCCTCCAATCAATCCCCATATTGTTTTTCAGAGCACAACAGATTCTAGAAAAACAAGCAAATGATGGTTTCAAAGGACATGCTAAGAAAAAAGAGTTAGTGAGGATGCCTAACCTGTAAGAAATTAGTACATTTTATAAAATAATAATTTAAAAGTAATTAAAAATGAATGAGGCTGGGAAGCCACATAGCATTGAAGACTTTAATTTAGGGCTCCTCTTTATTCTAAGATGAATTAAAGACCTAACTATGTCTTTAAAAATAGAAAAATTAGCAGAAAATGAAATATCTTTACAAAGAAAGATCACTCTCAGCTTTGATGTGGTAGAAGAAACCACCAAGGAGAAGACTGATGGATGACAGCAAGAACCAAATAAAAACTCACATTGGTTTAAAAAAAATGAAGTGAAATGAGGAAATGCTGGATGGAAAAGTGCTGTTGCCCCAACTTTGATACACAAAGGGATGATAGCTGTGCCACAATGAGTTCATTAAAATTCATAAGAGAAAAATATTACGACTCAATAGATAAGTAGGCAACACATTTAGGCAGGCTATTCACGCAAGGGAAAGCCAGTGTGTTAGCAAACACCTGGGAAAGTGCGTAACCTTGCTAGCAATCAGAGCAATCAAAATTAAGCCATCTCAGCCAGGCGTTGGTGGTGCCTTCTGTAATCCCAGCACTCTGAGTGGTTAAGGCAGGAGGATCACAAGTGCGAGCCCAGCCTGGAAAATTTAGTGAGAATGTCTCAAAATAAAAAAAGAGCTGGGGATGTAGCTTGATGTGAAGACCTTATGTTCATTCTCAGGTACTGAAAAAAAGTAGCCTTGACCTATTTGATAGTTATTAAAGTAGCAGAAAATACTTCAGCCCTAAACACACCTATACCAGCCACCATGCCATAGTTGGAATGTGGGATGTGGCTTTTCAAGTGGGGACACAAACTTGATTACTCTTAGAAGTGATGTAAATAGAAACACTCTTTAAAACAGCAGTGTGTAAGAAGAGCTTGAAAATATTTATGTCCTTCAGCCCTGTTAGTTAAACTCTGGAAAGAAAAAATTAATCCTTTGATGATGTTCTGTTCAGCATTATTCAATAGCAAAAAATTGGGAGTAACCTATCTACTCAGTAATAAGGGAATTGTTGAGTAAATTGTAGGGCATCGACATTATTTTATGCAGCTATTAAATTTGATTATGAAAGCTCTGTGAAACATGGAAAATATTTATCATGTACCATTAAGAGGATAAAAAATTCTACCTGTACAAAATCACAGACATGCAATAAATGCAATAGAGGAAGAGTTATGTCTCTGTGGATGAAGGCAAGAAAGAGATACACAAAAATGAAAATAGTTTTGTTAGGGTTGGGATTTCGGGGCATCTTCGTAGTTGCTGCTGCTTTAATTTTAAGAATTTTGGGGAAATCCTCCAAATATGGTGAGAGCCATATAACAGGCTCTTTCTTTGCCACAGTCTCTTCCCTAGCTCGACTGTATGTCCCCTGGGCGAATCTAGATGCCCTGTGCCCTGGGCCTGAGCGCTACCCGCTCCTAGAGAACAAGAGCGTCTATTCCCCCCTCCAGATATGGACAACAAGTCCAGGAGTTTCCCAGGAGCCCTAGATACCAGCAGAAGCATCTACCTTGAAACTTGGAGTAGCATTGATGCCCTCTAGCCAGCCACCTCTGTGGTACTGGCCCCCAGGTGGCAGGGCCTGGCTGTCCTCTCGGACAAAAGATTACTGCAGCACCCACATTACTAATCTTCAGCCTGCTTCCCAGAGCTGCCAGTGCATCTTAGCCATGGGGACCTGAGCCTCCAACCCGAGACAAATGAAGGGGCTTCTGGGACCAATGGAGGGATTCTTGACCAACTCAACTTCCTCTAAGTCCTGGGCAGGGGATGTGTGCTGGAGCTCATGTAGGAGCAGGGAGCAAACTGCCTACAGCTGCCCTGGAGAGTTAGGCTAGCATTGAGAGTCGAGGTATTCAGATCCTGGGCCTTGCACTCCCACGTCTCTTGGTACCAGGAGCTCCAGGCTGGCTCTGAAACCCCTCCACATGCCTATACACCCATCTCAAGAGTGCTTAGTTTCGTGTGTGTGTGTGTGTGTGTGTGTGTGTGTGCGCGTGCACACGCATCTGTGAGGGGATTTCTCTTATCCCTTCTCTCCTGCATATAGTGATTCGTTCCTCTGCTCTGGTTCCTTTTATTTCTTCTCCAAAAATCTGTTTATTGTACCTGACTGCCCATTGTTCTGAGCAATAAGTATAAACAATAAGTACACAATAAGTATGAAGAAATATCCACTGGCAGGTGGACAGCAGTTTAATTTGTAGTCTGTGAAAACTTGCTTACTGCGTGGTTCCTTCATTTAGAACCGTAGCTGCAGCTCTGAGCCCATCTCCACACTCAGATGGTCTCCATCTCTTGTTTCCACAAAATTTTCACCTCATCAAGTTGTCGTGATTTTCATAGGGTTTCTCAAGACTTGTAAGGACATGAGAAAGTATAGGTCCTGACATTCTGTTGGAAATTTCCAGTAAACCTGTTTCTTTTTTTTTGAGAAAAGCAGTGGGTGGACCAGAGATTGGACCTAGGACTTTCACTCTGAACTATGTTGCCAGCCTTTTTTTATTTTTATTATTTGAGGAGCAGTCTCTCTCTAAGTCACTAAGTTGCTCAGGCTGGGCTCAAGCTTGTGATCCTTCTGCCTCATCCTCTGAGACTGCTGAAATTATATGCCTCGCTCAGTAGACACATTTCTCTGCCTATGGTGCTTGTGCGTTCAGGCCTAAATGGCCGACCTTCCTATATGCATGAATCTAGGCTTTCATCTGACCAAAGAGGGTCCCTTCTGGGCAGGGGCTCCCGTGCCAGCAGTGAAGGCAATATGGTTTGTTATCCCAGAAGCAAGGAGCCCTTATTTCATTTATAGTGTAATAAAACTCTTATTGATTTTAATAAAATTGAAAAATCTCTTTGTGAATGAAAACCCTGAGGCCCCACCCGGGAGTGCTGACTTGCTGCGTTTCCTCCACCCGGTGGACATTATGATTCATATCTGGGCACCACTGCAGTCCAGGGCCAATTTCCCTGGCAGAATAAATGGGAACTATAAAAAGTTGCACATTTGAGTACCTCCCAAGAGCCCTTGGGGGGTTGTGGCTGGGAGGGAGGAGGAACATTTCCCAGCGGGATGGTCAGAGCCACCAGAATGGCCCAGACACATCTCCAGGAGGAGAGGGAAGGGCCATGACTGCGTTGCCTGGGGAGCACCTCTGTCCTCGTTGCTGCTTCTGCCTGAGCTCCCTGCAGCTCTTTCTGGTCAGTGCTTTGTCTGGGTGTAGGTTGCAGGTCTCAAACTGGTTGTACTCAGTCCCGTAGGCCAGAATAGTCCTTATGTGTGTGCTCAGAGGAGACACCCCATGTCATCTTTGACTCTCCTTCTTGGTCTTTGAAGGACCTGTGATGCTCCCGACACTTTCTTCCATGTTTTTGTGGGTGCTTGGTCTCAGTCTAGAATCAGGCACCCTACCCCCTGCTTCTGTTGCTTTCTATTCGTCTCTTCTCTCTGCTCAATTCAGCCACCTCTTCCCTCCATGACAGCATTCACTGATCATCTGTGATGTCCTCGTAGACCCCATGTATAACTCTCTTCCTAGCTTTTAAATCATCACATGTGCTGCATTTGACTGTGTGTCTGTTACACTTTTAAGCTCTTTTTTCATTAATCCACTTAATCCTCCAACAACCCACTGGGGTTGGTACAACTATTATGCTCCTCTTTATCAATCAGGAACAAGTCCAGAGAGAGTAAGGGACATGCCCAAGTCTATGCAATAAGCAAGTGGCAGAGCCAAAGGCATCCTGCTTCTGAGCCTGGGCTGACAACGGCTCTGCCTCCATTGTCCCATTTATCCCTTTATTTCCCAGATCTGAGATTTACCCAGGCCTGGGGCCATGTCCTTCATCTTTACATCATGAATGTCTACCCAATGGCCAGAGCACTGTAAGTTTTCAGTAACATAGGGGTGATCAATAGCTTGCTTAGTAACATCCTGTCTGCAAGAAGATTCCTTAGTGTCTGCAATGTCTTCACCCTTGTAAATGTCTGGAGGGGCCAAAGGGCTGGTGAGGGGCCAGACACTGTGTTAGGCACTTTGCTTCCATTACTGAGCTGTTTTCTTCTTTTTTCCTTTTTTTTCCATTACTGAGTTTTATCTCCACGACAGGTAGGATTATCAGTCCCAGAGAGGTTATGTGCACTGTGATGAGCTTGGTATTTCATCTCTGACTCCAAAGCTGCGGGTCTTTTCCAGTCCCTCAGCCTTTCAAACCCATCTCTCCTTTTCCTCATTCCAGGGCTGGTCCTAACTGCAGACTCTACCAGCAAAGACTTTATCCTTATAGCCGGATCCAGCTCTGGATATGCCCTCTTAAGGGAAATAGAAAGTTGTTTTCATGTCTCACTTATTCAGCAGGACATAATAATAGTCTGAACATGAAATAGGAGACCAAGATCCAGGGCTACTGTCACAAGGCCAGAGGCTGGGATGGGCTGCCATGCTCTCAGAACTGGGATGAAGATGTAGTGATATTCAGGAGGTGGTGATGCTTCTAGTGTGAATGTTTACTCCTCTCCTCTCCTGAGTATCACCCTCTCCGGTATCCACAGGCATGGGTCCTGGGCAGTTCTGTCCTATGTGGCTGCTGTCCACCTCAACATGGTTGAGTGCACTAATAAATGCTTGGCTTGGGGGAACCCATCATCCATCAAGTGGTCTCCTGGCACTGAAATGATCATGGCTAGTTTAAGCCTGAGTGGGAAGGAGGAGAGGGAGAGAGAAGAGGAGGAAGAAGAAGGATGAGGAGAAAGAAGAGGTGGAGGAGGAAGAGGAGAAGGAAGAGAGAAGAAATAAGAAGGGAGAGGAGGAGGGGAAGGGAGAGGGAGAGAGAGAAATATCAGATATATAAAAGGAAGCCAAAGCCATGAGTCCTTAGAGAGGTAGGGACAGGGTGACCTCAACTTCCAGAGGTTCCTCTCATAGTTTGTACATTCCACCTCACCTTGGATTTCAGGAGACATCCCAGGGCATTTTTCCAGGATTTTCTGTTCCTTTTTTATTTATATAAACTTTTTTATTATAGTAAGCTAATTTGGTCATCTGTAAATAAACAGAAGAACTTTGACCATGGTTCAAATCTTGTTCTGTGCGCATCCACAGAAGGATGGAAACATTGACTGCTTGTACACTCCTCTCCCCACGCAGGAGGGAAAGAAGGCACCCAGGGACCAAAGGGCTCTCTCTGGCTGATCTGCAGGAAGAACCAGGGTGTGTGGCCAGTGGTGCTGTGTCTGAAGGGCTTCCTGGGAAGCTGTGGCTGTGGGGGGATCAGAGACATTTCAGCTGGGCAGAAGGCAACTTTTCCCAGCAGGTTTGTCCCAAGCGAAGATGGGCTGCCTGGGACTCCAGATTTGCAGGGTGGTGTGGAAGCATGTAGGAGCAGGAGTAAGCAGGATCTCTGCTTGAGGCTCCCAGAACCATGGATTCCTGCACTCTGAGTTGATCCTCATTGCTCCAAGGACAGCTTCAGTTCTCAACGCTGTATTTCCAGGGTGGAGAGGGTACATGCATCTGGGGAACCTGTCCAGGATTGGGTCTGTTTTACAGGTTCTGTAATGAGACAGAGACAATGGCCAGACTCAGTTGTGTCTCTATGTAGGACCCTCAGCTGTACTTCACACTCTCCCTCAGAGACCCTCAGAGCCCTTCCAAGGCTGAGGAGCCCTTTGGTCACCTCCCCAATGGCCCCAGCTTTCAAGATCCACTCACCACTCAAGGTTTCTGAGAAGACCTGACTGCTGTGCTGGGTCTCTGCTTCTGGCACCCACCCTCTGCTGTTCTCTGACCCCCTCAACCCCCACCAGTTGGCAGAGGGACAGCTTCCTGGAATGCTGGGATGAGCATGAGTTTTGAATGGTGTGGCTTTGCGCCTGGTTGGTTTATGGAGAAGCGCTCTTTTTGGCGCATCTTGCATAGGAATCCTGGAATCCCAGGAGCCTGGGATTCCTTTCCCAGACAGAACCACTCTAACTTTCCCAGGTCCCTCCAAGCATTGAGCACAGGGAGATCAGGGAGGTGAAGACCCACACCTCCCCCTACCTGGCAGGTGCTTTAGATGATGCTGTGAGTTTGTCCTTTATGTGGATTTTGTAAAACGTGGCTCTCTATCTGTCCTGCTCTCTATCCCCAAAAGTCCCCTTTCTGCTGTTGGCTACTATGTCCTAGCTACTTCTGCCCCCAAGCCCACCTCCCATCTGCTGCTCTTACTTTGATAATGACCCCCAAAACACACACTCCCTATCAGCTGTTTGCTGCTCTCATCCTTCTCCTCATTCTAGAATCCTCTCTTTGGGCTGTGCCTATGACATTACAGACTGTTGTTCGGTTTGGTGTCATATCAGTGGTCATTTGCTCCTTGGCCTTCAGCTCAGGACAGCTAAGGGTTAGGGGATGCTGGGGTCTTCCTGAGGATGCTCATGGCCATACCCACTGGTTGCCATTCTCTGGAAGGCCTCGGAGGGGTGGGGAATTTTGCCTGCTTCCTTGCTGTGATTTATGGGCTGCTGTGGGTTTCTGGTCTAACAGGACATTTTAGAATGTCCTACAGCATTTCTCAGCAAGGGACAATTAACCCAGGATGCCGTGGAAGGAGAACTGAAGGTCCTGGCCTGCAGACCAAGTTCAGTTTCACATTTAAGAACTCCATGGAAATTCAGGGGTGTGGCCAAGTTTGTGCCTTGGATGGGGACTGAGTGGGGCTATGAGCCTACCTCTGCTGGGTGTTCACTGTCTCTTCCTCTCATCCAATCTATCATTCATTCATCTGTCTATCATTAATCTCCAATTCATTCATTAGTCACTCTTCTTGTTTGTCAACTTCCAAATTTATACATTTATTCTTAATTTGTTCACTCATTCATATATTCTCACCAATTTATTCTTTTTACTTCTGGGTTTGTGGAGGCATAATAAACAGGACACATATAAAGAACACCATGTCAAAAAAAAAAAAAAAGAAAAAGAATACCATGTCCATCGACATGAATGGATAAATATGGCATACATACACAATGGAGTGTTAGTCAGCCATTAAAGATGTAATATTCTTGTTTTTGGCAATATGTGTGGAACTAGAGTACATCTTGTTATGTGAAATTAGCCAGGCACAGAGACAAATACTGCGTGTTCTCAGTTATACATGGAAGCTGAGTAAGATGGTCTCATAAAAGTGGGGTGCAGAATAGTGGCTATCAGAGCTGGGCAGTGTAAGGCAGAAGAAAATAGAGAAAAGTAGATTAGGAAAATTAGATTACAAAAACAGGAGGAATCATTTCTAGTATTTTATAGCACCATAGGGTGACTATAATTTGTAATAGTTTATTACCTATTTCAAAATAGCAAAAGAAAAGGATTTTTTATTTTAAAGAGAAAAGAACAAAAACAAATTAACAAACACAAAGACATTAATAAAACAACATGAAAGCAATAAAAAAGGTACAGAATTTCAAACAAGGTGATGGAAATGAACAGTAGTTGTTGTATTACATACTGTTATCTTCAAATTGGTTACTCAGATACACAAATATAGGCATGTAAGATGATCAAACAAGTACACGTCAACAGTTCTTTTCAATAAAGCAATAGAATTCAGTAGTACAACTATCTTAGCTATCTGGTGTATGCATATAAGCATATTTTCTTTCTTTTCTCTTTTCCCTCATCCCAGTTCTTTCCTTTTGAGCAATTTCTCTCCCTTTCACAATATCTATTGTACCTTCTAGATTTTATTTGCTTTTTCAGGTTCTTACACTAGGGAGCCAATACAACGTTTACACAGGTGAGTCTGATTTAAAGAAAAGGATTTTTGAACATTCCCAGTGAAAAAGATATCACAAGTGTTTGAGACAATGAATACACTAATTATCCTGATTGGATCATAACACATTGTATATATATTAGACAATATCCCACTGTACCCTACAAATATAGACAAGTATTATATATCAGTTCAAAATAAAAAGCACAACTTGGTAAGTTCTGAGATAGCTATTCCTGTCTCCATCTCTATATCTCTATCATTTTTATATCTGTATGTGTATATCTCTGTGAAGTCTTCATCAGAACTGAGATGATAAATACACCATCATCCCAGAAGTTTCTCCCTATCCCTTTACGTGCTGTCCACCTCCAGGCAGTAGCCACTGATTGGCTTTCTTTCACAACAGTCAGCATTTTTTTAGAGTTTTATGTAGTGGGATTATGAAGATTGCATTCTGTTTTCCTTTTGGCTTCTTTTATTTAGCTTTAAAACCCCCTCTATTTTGTAGCATAGATCAGTATGTTTTATGGATCATTCCCTTTTAGGGTTGGATAATATTCCAAGGTATAGATGGACCAAGGTTTGTTATCCATTCACCTGATGTGGACCGTTTCCTGTTTGGGGATGTTTCAAACAAACCTGCTATGAACAGTGGCGCATACCTCATTGTGATGATGTGGGTATTTACTTCTCTTGGCAGTAGAGTAGCTAGGTATTAGAGAAATGTATGTTTAATCTTTTTTAAATTGAAATTTTTATTCAGATAATTATAGATTCATATATAATATTAAGAAATGATTGAGAGCTGCTCACTGTCTTTTTTTATTTATTTTATTCTGAGAAAAGAAAACTAGCAAAACAACAACAATAAAGACCAAAACAGCACAAAAACAATAAAAATGATACATGACCACAAAACAAAATGATAGGAATTTACAAGGGTTGCTACACTACATATTGTTATCTTCAACAAAGTTGCTCAGTCCACCAGATGAAAGAAAGCAAGATTGATCAAACAATCAAAGACAATAACAAGTAATAAAAAAAATTGGAAACAATACAGAGCTTCACCATACAAGAGGTAGGAATTCAACAATGGTTCTTATATTGCATATTGTTGTCTTCAAATCAGTCGTTCTGATGACCAGATACAAGCATGCAGAATTGGTCAAGTCAGTGTCCTTTTAAAAACTAGATTGTTCTTATAGTACTAGTTTGCAAAACTATGGTATAATATCACAACTAGATATGAACACTGATACAGCCTATCAATTATATTTAGGTTTCCCTAGTTTTTACTTGTACTAATTTGTATATGCATATGTGAATTTAGTTAAACAAAATGTGGTATCACAAGTATAGATTAAGAGATTAAGATTTTGAGATACTGAACAGTTCCATCAGAACAGCAAACCTGGGTTGCCTTTTTTTTTTTTTTTTTCAGTACAGGAGATTGAATGACCTTTTGTACAAAGCTACCTATTTATTTATTTATTTATATGGAATCAAATTAAAAAGTTTCAGCACAGCAAGGGAAAAATAACAGAATAAAGAGACAGTCTACAGAATGGGAGAAAAATCTTTACTAACTATTGTTCAGATAAGATTAATACCTAAAATATTTTATAAAGAGCTCGTAAACTTCATACAAAAAAGTCAAATAGCCCAATCAATAAATGGGCAAATGAATTGAAGAGCTATTTCTTAAGAGAAATACAAATGGCAATACATAAATGAAAAAGTGTTCAATATCTTTACCATTAAGGAAATGCAAAACAAAACCACAATGAAATTCTATCTTGCCCGTCAGAATGGCTACCATGGAGAATACAAAGAGCAATAAACTGTAACAGAGTTTGCATTGCCTAATGGCAACCATTCTGTCCCCAGCTGAAATCCACCTCTGCCTTAGTCTTTTCTTTCTCAGTAAGAAACATCACCAGTTGCCTGTTTATTTGGGATATTAGTACCCTCTTTTATGCTTCTATTTCCTTTATATTAAAACTACATTAACATCCCAAACATATCCTAAATGTAATGATTGGGAAAAGGTAAATATGGGCTTAATATTAGTTGGCAGCATTGAATTACTGGTGGAGAATTTAGGAGTAATGTGTCATAACATCTTCTACTTATTTTCAAATGGTCAGCCTAAGAAAAGTGTGCAGTGCACATGCTCTCTCTCTCTCTCTCTCTCTCTCTCTCTCTCTCTCTCTCTCTCTCTCTCTCTCTTTCTCGCGCGCGCGTGCGTGGGTATGTGTAATCCTCCACTGGACACTAACTCCAGGTGTAGGACAATCATAAATGTTGAGGAATTATGGGTGAAGTTAGGTGAACAGTATGCAGGTACTTCCTGTATCATTGTTTCAACTTTTCTGTGGGATGAAAAATGTTCAAGATATAAAGCTGAGGAAAACAGGTGAAAATGAGACAATACAAAAGAATGAAATAGATCATGACTTGGAAGGACTTTAAAGAAACTATAATGTTTGTTTTCTTTCTGGACAGAATTCTTGAAATTTGCCATCTGAAACATTTGGGATAATATGAGCTATAAGTGAAATAAATTATTAGTTTTCACCACCACCATCTCTGGACCTCACTGTGTCATCCTGAATTGTCCTCCTGCTTCTATTTTTGCTGTATGTCCTTTGGACTTTGGTTGTGTTGTATATGTAAAGATTCCTCAAAAACTAGGATTAGAGATCCCATTTGACTCAGCTATTCCTCTTCTGGGTATCTTCCAGAAGAATTAAAAACATGATACCACAGTGATATATGTGTACTATGTTTATAGCAGCACAATTTGTAACAGCTAAATCCTGGAAACAACCCAAATGCCCATCAACCAAGGAATGGATAAAAAAGATGTAGTCATTTTACACAATGGAGTACTACTCAGCCATAAAAAGGATAACCTGGAGACTTTTAAAGGTAAATAGATGCAACTTGAGAGCATACTCATAAGTGAAATAAACCAGACCCACATGTGTAAACATCATATTGTCTCCTTAGTGAGAAGGTGAAAGGGTAAATAAGTCCCAAAATGTACAATAGATTGATAGGGCAAGAGAAATCATTCTTCTGGTTTTAACTTCATAGTAAGAGACGTCACTTAAAGTTCACTTAGGCTGTAGTTGACAACCCCACACCCCAGTCCCTTTATCAACTTCCTTAAAAGCAGACCAGAGCCATAAATTGGGAATAGAACAAACAGAACAGATTGGGAAGTAAGTTAAAAGCTAACCCACTATGGTCATTGGAATTTGGTTGTCTGATCTCCTGGGAGAAAAGTAAGTTTTGTGCTAATTATGTTACGTTCTTGTGAGATTCCTGAAAATGAAGTAATGGTTACTATGGAAACCTGAAGTGTACTAAAACCAAAGGTGAGGTCCCGTGCGGCAAGGACATCTTCCTTGACTCTGGGTTAGGGACTTTCCGTCAGCTGGCTCCAATAAAGCTTTGTTCATTCATGCTTTTTTTTGTTTGTTTATTTTCTTGTGAGTGTCTTTCTTGGTGGACTTGCTTGCTGTAACAAGATATTTTAAGATGGGAGCAAACTTCTCAAGAAGAAAGAGAATCTGGGATGGGGGAAAGGAGAAAAGGAGGGAAAAGGAAAAAATATATTTATGTACAAGATAGTTAAGACAGTTATACTATTAATTTCTCTTAGTTCATTAAAAAGAAAGGTTTGTGCTAATATTGTTTGGACAATTTTTTCATGCCTATATCTTGTACCCTGAGTAACCACTTTGAAGATAATAATATGCAGTGTATTAACCATTGTTACTGTTCTTTTATCTTGTTATGAAATTGTGTTTTATTTTTTCTCTTTAAAATAAAATTTAAAAAGTGAACTCTATCACTTTCTTCCTCAAAATATCCTCCAACACCGTCCACACTGCAAGCCACGCGCAAGCTTCGGTCATCTCCAGCCTCAGCTCTGGCCACACTCTTTCCCTCTCTTTATCCCAGCCCTCCTCTTCATTCTTGGTAATTCTGAAACACGCCTCCGGTTCTCTCTGTTTTCTGTTCTTCCTCCTGGAACACTCTTCCTTAGGGTTCCACTTTTTTCCAATATCTGATCTAGCATTCCCTCCTATGGAAAAAAGGTTTTTTTTTCATGCTCACCAATTATTCTTTTTACCTTTATTATGGGTCAGATCACCTGGTTAGCAATTCCAGCATTATCACTGGGAAGAGAATTGTTGCTCCCCTCACCCTCAGCCCTGGTATCTATTCCCCTTATTTCCTTTAGCAATTGCATTTCTCTGATTTAGTCTGGACACATAGCCGTGCAGGGAGAGACTATACAAGCTGAACCAGCTTTGACCCTACAGAGAGGACCACATCCTGTGTGATGGCTGAGAAACAAAATAGAAAGACCCGAAGTTCCTAAACAATGTTTGTCTAACACTAATGAAGGCGAAAGTGGGTGAGTGCTTCATGGGTCCTGCCCTTATTCATACTCTCCTTTCTTTCCTTCACCTATCGATGAATTCATTCTACTCATTGTGGGTCACAAACCCACGCATCTTATTCTCTCCCTGTGCTGTGAGGGCGCTGCCTGCTGCAGAAGCACTAACTGCCTGGCCCTCTGTGGATGCCTCTGTCCTCCCCCAGCCGCGCGTGTACTCGCAGCTTCCTCTGTGGCTTCCCTTGTGGGCTGGGAGATGAGCTGTGCCCTTGTGTTTCATCACTGCACGGCCATCTCTCCTGAAGAAGGAACCATCCTTCTCCTCCCTGGATTCTTCCTCTCCTTGCTGCCTCCCCACACTCTGTAAGACCTGGATCAGACATTGCTGGCTTCTTGGCAGAGAGAAATGAGTTTGCTTCTGTCTGTTGCAGCCGCACTTGAGGTGTTATCATGGGCAGTCCTGGCCTCACTTTGCCATTGGTGCCCCCGAGGGAGCGGGCAGCAACGCAGAAGGTCAAAAGGGAAGTGTCCTCCCCACACAGGCTTACTGATTGCATACTTGATGCCACACATCGGGCCTAACCAAATAGACCCAGTCTCTGCCCTCATGGAGCCATCTTGTGGGGGAAACAGACGTGCGTCACATACTTAAACACAGAATTAGAAGCAGAACAGACTGGGATAAATATCAGGAGGAAACAAGTTTATGATACTGTGAGAACATGCAACATGAAGGTGTCATCTAATCTGTGGAGTCACGGAAGTGATGAGAATGAGGTGGAATAAGGTTTAATGGAGAACAGATGTGGGATGTGGAGCAGGAGATAATGTAACAAGTGCTGAGAACAGACCATGCGAAGGACCTGTGGTCAGACAGACAGAACAGGATGGCTGGTACACAGAACTGAGATTGAGACCAGACAAGTAGGCAGGCCTGCACACTACGAAGTCTTGTTGGGTATGGGAAGGATTTTGTTCCTCACGTTAGTGGTGACAACATAGGTTTGGAAAGATGAAGGTGACATAGTCATGTTGTGTCTCGAATGCTGTGACTGCTGAGTGGAGGGAACTGAGGCTATGGCGGTGAGGAAGGAGGAAGAGAACTGTGGGCTGAGAGTTTAGGAGGGGCGGCCTGACAGGTCCTGGCTAGTCTCTCAGCAGGATGTGGAGGGAGCGTGAAGGAGAGGGCTGTGCTGTGTGAGGCCCAGCATGGAGGCTCTTGTTTAGTGTAGAAAGGAAGTCAAGGCCCAAAGAGGAAGAGCAAGAGTTCTGCATTTGCTGAGTGCTGATTTCCTTTGTGATTCACGGAGACGGGTGGGTCTGTGAGTCAGGAGCACAGAAGAAAGTTAGACAGAAGGCAGAGTCTCCTGGGGCACTGGAGCCTGAAGGTGCTGAGCGAGATCTGGGACAGTGTGCTAGCCTGCGGAGACAGCAGGTTCCTGGGAGGAGAGAGACAGAGGATCAGGAACTTCAGACGAGGGCTGAAGGCGAGAAAGAAACACTGAAATCTTAGGAGAGAATACTAGAACTAAGTTGTGATACATTACTGCGGAAGAAGCCTTCCCAAGTAAGTCAGAATACATTCAGAAGCCACAAGGGAAAACAGATCTGAATTTGTAAAAATAGTTTAAAATATCTGAATGGGGAAGCCACAGCAAGACTAAGAGACAAGCAATAATGTGAAATGAAATATGTGTAATATATCCAAAAGGTAGAGACTAAACGTCTCTAAATTCTGTCAGAAAAAAAGACAAATCCCCTAATAGTTGCCAGATACATGAATGACAATACACAGAGGAAATGTGCATGACCACTAATTGCAGGAAAGTGAGCACCATGTCCTGAGAGGCTTCCGCCTATCCATTTAGCAAATGTTAAAATATCACTAATAATCTAGGGAACACATACCTCACTGGCAAGATGTGTTTGGAAGGATGTTGGGTAGAATCTGTCAAAACTGTCATCAGCACTATCTCATTGAGAATTTACATTAAAAGAAAACTTCTATGTATGTGCCTAGATGCATTTTAGTCATAAAGAAGTATATTGTGGTATTAATTATGAAGGTAAAAATATTGGAAGTAATATAAATTCATCAACACTATAAGGATGCTTCTCAACTTATGATGTGGCTGTGCCCTGCTAAGTTCATTGTAAGTTAAAAATATCATAGATGAAAATGCGTTTAATACACTTATCCTATGGAGCATCACAGTGTGGGTGCATGTTATGGTGTAGAATAGTGGTTGTTTCCCCTGGTGATGGTTGACGAGCAACGGCACCACACTGCCATGACCCAGCGTTGCAAAATGTTACTGTATAGAATTTTGATAGCCCAAGAAAAGATCAAAATTCAAAATTTCAAGTAAAGTTTCTATTGGATGCATATCACTTTCACACCATTTAAAAGTTGAAAAATGCTAAACTAAAGCATTGTATGTCCAGGACCATGTGTGTTTCTGTGTGTGTGTGCTATATATAAAATAGTATATATAGACTCCCTCCCATATATGTATATGTGTGTGTATATATATATATACATATATATATATACACCTATTTAAGTGAAAAACATACATGTGTCATGAGTTTGTGAATGCAGTATACTGGTCTCTACATATTTGACAGTGGTTTCTCTGGAGGAAGAAGAAATTGGGGAAATTGGGGGTTGAGGGAGCGGCAAGGGGAAAGGTATTGAAGAGAGATGGATATTTTGCTCTGGAAACTTCTGCATGGCTCACATCGGTCATAACAAGAATAACTTCTTGTGTTAGTTGAGTAATTTTTAAAGATTATAAAAAAGGGAAATCTAGGCATCTCTATAGAATGATGACTTTCATTCTTTGGAGCATGTAGCAAAGAGTGGTATAGCTGGGTCCAGCGATAGCTTTATTTTCAGTTTTTGCAGAATTGATGAATGGATAAAGAAATTATGGGTTATATATATAGGGTATTATTCAGCCATAAAGAATGAAATCATGTCACTTGCAGGAAATTGGATGGAATGGGAGACCATCAGTTAAGCAAAATAAGCCAGGGTGAGACGAACAAGTATCATGTTATCTCTCATATGTGGAATCTAGAGGGGGAGGAAGGAGGGAGGGAGGGAGGGAGGGAGAGAGAGAGAGAGAGAGAGAGGAGACTGTTAAGAAAGAGGAAGAGGCAAAAATAAAGGGCAAAGATGGGCAATGGGGGATGGAAATGGTTCAAAGCATGTCACATACATGTATGAAATGTTTAAATGAAGCCTATTATTCTGTAGAACTAATACACACAGTGAAACTCTTTTCAATTAGAAAAACAGAAGAGGAATCTAGAGATTTCTTGGAAAGAAGAAGGCCTTCATGCAAAGAAGGCCCAAGAAGCCTGGTCACCTGCCGGCTGGCTTGGCTGCTTTCACGCTGTCCTTGACCGGCTCGGAAGGGCCATCTCATGTGTGCATGGCCCACCCTCAGCTTCTGTGTCTCTTCACTGCGGTGGCCGACCATAGGCGTGTGTGGAAGTTGGCGCCTGCTGGAGGAGCCGCCACACCAAGGAGGCTGGCGCCGTTGTAAGTGCTCTGACCTCCTCTTTCAAAGCACGTTGACTTTGCCATTCATTCACGTAACCTGGCAGAATATTTTCAAATAAATCATGGGCTTGGCAGTTACATTCTCTAAACCACACTGGAAAAAGGATTATGGTATTTACTGTGGGGACAGCAAGATTGATTTTTGCCCAGAAAATCTGCCAGGTTCTTGATTTAGGGAGCCTTGATCAGCATGGGTTAGCTCTGATTTATATTTGCCTGCTACTCCATAGGCTCCTCTTTTGCTTGGGACATTTTGGGTAGGAGCTTCCGGAGCACCTGGTGTCCCATTGTGCCAACTCCTTCCAAGATGGCCCACCATGGCCACAGCCCCAGCAGACTTCACGCCCCATGACTGCCTCCCACCACACACCCTCGGGCCTGCTCCTGCTCACCACACCCTCAGGTCTGCTCCAAATAGCCCTGGCATCTGCTATTGTAAAGCCCAGTTCCTTAGCCTAAAATTCCAGGATCTCCTTGATGGAGATTCTGTCACTCCTCACCACTCTTCTGTCACTTCTTTGTGAGTCAACAATGTTCTTGAGAACCTTTATAAAAACCCCGCTCTCACCTCATCTTTCCTCACTCATCTCTCACTCTACTTCCTCTGTGGTCATGTGAGACCTGGATCACATGTGGACTCAGCTGAACCTGGTTATCAATTGCCCTTGCCCCAGACCTAGCCCATTGGTAGGAATGAGCCTTCACCTTACTAGAGGTCACCAAGTTCTTCTTCTAGGGATCACTGAAAGATCAGGGGACAATGAAATCATGGCCACTCATTCTACAAATCAGTGAGTTAGAGTTAGTCATGGGCTCAGCTGCACCTGGGGATGCTCAGATGCCAGCCTGCTATCAACCCCTAGGACCTCTGGTTTAGGTCCTAACCTTCCCTGCTTCTCCTTAGAATCCCAAAGCCATCCCTTAGCCTCCCTTCCTTAATCATATTCCACTTGGCTTGGAGTTGATTTCTGCCTGCTCGTCATCCTCCTCTTAATTCCTCAGTTCTGTTCCACCCCCTGTGCATTTCTTCCAACCCGTCTTCTGACAGTGATTTCTCTTCCATGGCAGATGTTACTCCAGCAGGTAGCAAAGCACCATGGGACACTGCAAAGAGGGTGGGGTGTGAGTTTTGCAATACAGACTCATGTCCTGGTGTTTCCTCTTTTGGTTAGGGCACTTGAACAAGTTGAATTACGCCTCTGAGTCTCAGTTTCAGATAACAATAGCTGATTTTATATGGTTGTTGTGAAGTAACCTGTGCCAAGGTACCTCATGGTCTTGATAACAGTAAAAGTTATGCTTTGATTAATGCCCAGTTACCATTGACTGAATACCTGTAGTCACTGAAATTCCTCCTGGATCTGGGAGACCCTGGGATGCCACTTCATGCGTCTTCAACAACCGGTTCCTTAGGCT
The DNA here is from genome assembly GCF_000276665.1 of Chinchilla lanigera. Taxonomy (NCBI): domain Eukaryota; kingdom Metazoa; phylum Chordata; class Mammalia; order Rodentia; family Chinchillidae; genus Chinchilla; species Chinchilla lanigera. The sequence continues at coordinate 11,762,884 of NW_004955467.1, read as the reverse complement.
CTGCTCCAAGCACTTTGCACAGGTGTCCCTTCTTGTCCATAGTGGCTTATGGGACACTTTGGTGTCATTGGACACTCTTTTCCTAGCAGTGATTCCTTCATCCCTCACCCCAAACCGAAACAGGTCTGGTTCTTAATTCTCTACAGTTTCACCTGGAGAAAGTTCAGATAACACTTTCCTAAATGTTCTGTTTTGATAGAAGGGAAGAATTTATAAGGAGGAACTTGGAACTGCTTTAGAAATGGCTGCATGCAGAAAAAGGCCTAGACCTCTCCCTGGGAACCCCAGCAATCAGCTAGTTCATTCCCATGTGTGTCCACATGACAAGGACCAGCTTAGCTCAGAGAAAGCCTGGACCATTCCCACCCCTGTCTATGGTTCACTTTCCCATTGCTCACTTCCTTCCCTGGCACCAGTCATTTCCCAATGTGACTGATACTGGGAATACCCACTCCCTTCTAGGGAAGCCTCTCTCCATAGGCATGTGGTGACAGCGGATTCAGACTTCTCAATCTTCAGTAGCTAATGATTCCAGCTAGATCTTTTTTCTAGCAAGAGAAGAGGTGTATAAGATCAGCCTGCTTTCTCTGGGGTTGGTTCTTCTCTCTCAGAAAAAACTGTCCAGGAAAGGACTCATATTTCCCCCATGACATGCACCAGTTAACATCACAATTCATGCAGAAGCAAGAAGTATTTCTTTATAGCTTTCACCTTACATGTCCTGTGACCTTTCTCGAGTGGGGAGAGGGAACAAGAAAGTCTCAAAGCAACATGACTGGTGGCAACCTTCGTCCAATTTGAACTGCCAAACAGGACTTTTAAAGTCTGAGTTTAGAAGATTTGTATTCAGGTTAATGGTGATTTCATGGTTTTCTCCAAGAACAACCGGTGAGTATTTGTGTTACTAAAAAGCATGTTATGGTGATTTTCTGAAAACAAATGAAGAGTGTACTCCCTAAAGATGAACATTAAGATTCTTGGGAGGAAATGTAAGTGCCCTGCTTAGCATACTAAATGCTTGTAAATCTTAGTGCCTTACTGGCAGAAAACAGGACCTCTCCCTACAAGACATCTCAGTCACCTTAAGTACAGAATCTCCGTGTGATGGTTTATCTTGATGGTCAACTTGCCTGCATTGACACCTAGCAAATTAGTAAGACATACTTCTGAGTGCATCTGCGGGAGTGATTGGCACGCAGGCCAGCAAAGTAAGGGGGAGGACCTGCCCTGATTGTGGGTGGCACTATCCAATAGACTTGCAGCCTGGGTAGAATAAAGAGGGGAAGAAGGTGCAAGTCAGCCTGCTTTGAAAAGCTCCATTCTGCTTAAGCAGGTGCATTTTTTGCTACTATCATCACTGGTGGACATCAGATCCCATCTTCTTCAGCCTTTCAACATGCATTCATAGCAGGGGCTCTCCAAGGGGCTTCCAGACCCTCAGTCTCAGACTGGAGCTGAGTCCTCCATCACTCTTGTTCTGGAGCTTCCAGCTTCTTGGACTGAGCAGCCACCGGATCTCCTGGTTCTCCAGAGTGTCTATGGACATTGTGGACTACCCTGTCTCTGATCCTGTAAGCCTATCTGATAAACCCCTTTCATTATATATCTATATCTCTATATATCTGTATATCTATATTTATATCTATCAATCTATCTATCTGTCTTCTACTGAATTTGTTCCTCTAGAAGACCATATACAATGAACCCAGCTAGCAGGAACTCAGCTACATAAACCTCAGTTTACCTGCACAAATCATTAACCACTCCATCAAATGACCCTTCAGGTCTGCCTTGCATGTCTTCCACTTTAATGTTTTTATCAGTTTTCAAAATGTATTAAATTGATTTGTTTTCAGTGGAACAAGTCCATTTCATGAATCATAGCCATTCTCCTGCCTATATCTTTTACTTCTGTGTTAAATTCTCCTTTAAGCCTGTTCAGGCCCTGCCTTCTCTGCCTTCATACAGTCACATAAATGTGATTCAGATTGACACTCATCAAACCTTCATGGCCAGAATCAATGATTCTTTTCTCCATGTGGGACTCATGGCTGCCTCCCGCTCCATCATAATTTCCACACATCGAAAAGAGGGAGTTGAGGTTAGATGTGATTAAAGTAATCTGGTTCATATGAGTTGGCATTGAGGTAATTATAAAGTAGCTCAATTAATTAAATGTAAAATATAATTACAGCAAAAAGTATTTTGCAGCAGTTCATCAATACCTCAGCTTAATCGAGGTGATGTATTGGACTAGACTTCTGCTACCCGTGTGTAAAATTTAAATAAACTCACCATTCTCCATGTTCAGTGACAATTCATATTTCTGATTTCATCCCACCTAATAATTGTCAATGCATTAGATGTATCATCCCAAATAAACAATAGCCATTACCAGCAAAGGAAGGGGCACTACAGATCCAAAACAATGCAGATTAATAAAGCAGATTCAAAAATAATGATCAACATAAATAATATTCAGTGTGCCTAATTGATATCTAATTATCTTGATATTAAATTACTAGTAAAACCTACAAGGCTTTAACTGCCTGATATTGATATGAAGAATATTTCCTAATACTTGTACCAATTTTAGTTACTTGCATGACAATGTGATTTATTGCTTATGTAATTATCTGTCCTCTTCTAATAATTAATTGACATCTAATTAACATAGGGTATCTCATTAAATTCCTGTTAGGGTATCTGCAGGAAATATGATTGCAGTCTTCTACCTAGCTGCATTTCCAGGGCCCTTTGGTCTTTCCTTACACTGAAGGCTGTAGTTTGCTTTACTCCCCCAAAGGTTCTTGTGTTGAAGGTTTGATCCCCCACTTATAGCACTATTGGGAGGTAGTAGAACCTTTAGAAAATAAGGTCTATTGGAAGTAAGTTAGGTCATTGGAAGTGCATCCTTCAGGGGGATACTAGAACTCTGGCCTCTTTCTCTTTTTTGGCTTCCAGGATGACTTGAGGTGAGTGGCTTTGCTCTGCCACAACTTGGCCATAATGTTCTGCTTTGCCACAGGTCCAAAAACAATGGCTCCCACTGACCATTGACTGAAACCCCTGAAACTGTGAGCCAAAGTAAACCTTTCCTCTCATTAAGTTAATTGTCTCAGAAACTTGTCATAGTGATGGCAAGCTGACTACCATGCTAGGGTAATTTGAGGTGAAAGGTATTCTAAGCCTGGAAGTAAATGACAAATTATTGGAAGTAAATTGTGTGAAGTAGTTTTCAAACTTTGCTGCATATTAGATAATCACCTGGAAAATGTTAAAAACTTTATATGTGCAGTCACATAAGTACTCAAACAATTAAATCATATTCTCTGAGTGGAATCTAGATCTTAGCAGTCACTTGAACTTTCATGATGATTCTCATGTGAATCATATTGACATGCAGGAAGTGAGTTTTTGGAAGGTACTGCCTGTCCAGTAACTGGACTATGGCTGTAGGTAATACAGCCCCTTGTCCTATCTCATCAAGGCTGATGATCAACCACCATCTCTGGCTTAGTCCAGGCCTGAGCACTTGGATCCCTGCTCCTAACAATGGAGCTCACTCAGCCCTTCCCCACACCACTGCCTCCATCCATCCTTTTGGGACCATCTTTTAATGTTCATTCTTGAAGTAAGACCCTCCTTTCCTAGCCAGCCACACCTCTCTGAACTTGGTCTGTGGCCCCTCTCCCTCCCTGTTACTCTACTCATTTCCTTATCTTTTTCCTTCTTCTCCTGCTTTCTCAATGTTGGCTGTGTCCCATGGCTCTTTGCCTAGCGGGATAGATCCCCAGGGTTTCCTGCTTTGGCCAGTCCCTTAGCACAGGGTGGCCATGTGGCTTGGGAGGCTATTCAGTTCCACAGGGTTAGGAACTGTGACTATTGGTCATCACTATGTAGTTCTTAGGATAGTGGGCACTTCATACATAGTCACTGAATAAGTAAAAAGATTTACCCAGGGTCTGTGTTAAAGATCATGGGTACACATTCATCTGTCATGTGGACTTTGAAAGAAGAAAGGAGCCATACTGCTTTACTGGAAAGCTGTTAGAAGTCCATTTTACTGCCTAATGAGGTAAAGTTATTCTGAAGAAGCAGTGTGGTTTAAGAGATAAAAATGGAGATAGGGAGTTCATGGGCTTCTTTGAACATGGGAAGGCAGTGAAAAAATTGGTGTGAGGGTACATGTGGGGTCACTGGGTGAGTATGGAGGGGTAAGGACCTGTGACATCATGCATGCAAGAGCAAGTCTTTCCACATATGTCTGTCTTGTCTTTGTGGAAAGGCCCTGGCATGTAATCATCATGAACATTGATTTTGTGGGTGTGAGACAGAACATGCCATCTAACTCCATTTACATAAAATTCTAGACAAATAAAATCAACCCAGAGTGAAAAAAGCAGGACAGTAGATGCTTGATGCTATAGACTGGAGAGATTGCTGGACTTCCCAGGAAACTTTGGGGATGCAAGGTGTGTTCATGATCTTGATTGTGGTGATGGTACTATGGGCACATACACATAGCAAAACTCATTAAAGTGTCCACCTTAAATGTTTAACCTATGACAATTACATCTCAATGAAATTTTTAAAAAGTTAATGAATGTGATCAACAAATTTAAAAGAGAACAAGCTGCTGAACCCCTTCTTGGTTCTAACCCTGGCTTTCCTGATTTCTAGCTGAGCTAGAATTAGACAAGCTACTTAAGAACTCCATGCCTGCTTCTTCATCAGTAAAGCGGGAATAATAATCTGCTTGCCTTGTATAGTTGTGAAAGTGAATCAGATGGTGATTGAGATACAAATATGCAATGACAGTGTCTGCCTCATTTTTTGCAGTTTAATGACTGGTGCTGGTTATTATTATTGTTAGTGGGCGGACCCAGGTGGTGCACATTTGTGTATATGTCTGTGCATTTCTATGAAGGTATCTGTGCCTGTTTATGCATGCAGAAGTGTGGAGTGTAAATCGATGCATTTGTATGTGTCAATGACAGAGCATGGTGCTGAGGATACAGGCTGGGTGTGTGCCATTAGTTTAGCCATGAACCCTCCCTTCCCTGTGCTACCCACTGCAGCCCCCTCCTCCTCCTCACCAGATAACACGGCTATTGATTTTTTTGTAACAGTTTCTAAACTGCTACATTTACTGACTCATTCAGTCTTTTATCATATCCAATAACACAGTGCATTTTGGAAATCATATCGCCTCAGTTCCTTCATGGCTTCTGCAAATCAAATTTATTTTACCATTGAAAATGTCAAAAGGATTCAGCCGAAAGGAAACCTGGAGCTTTCTGGGGTGGCAAGACCCTGAGGCTTGCAGTGAAGGAGACCAAAGCTCTCCATTTCCCAGTGGAGTCAATTGGTGTGAAATCCCCGAAGCTGAGAGGAAGTCAGAGCATCCCTGGGAGAACAGAGCCTTCAGACTGCTCTGGGCAGACTCACGCGGGAGGAGGGAATTCAGAGAGGCCTTCAGGGCCCCGGAAAGTGTTATCAGACTGCTCTGCCCTCACTGGATTGTGCAGGAGGAAGCTTGCATCCTGGCCCTTGGTGAGGTCACAAATAAGAGAGGCACAGCTCCAGGCCTACACCTGAGCTCACAGCATGGCTTTCTAGGCCAGGTTTGCAGGAAGAAGCAATGACTAGAAGCAGAATTTGCAAGGTAGACTTCAGGACTGGACTTTTCTGAGATTAAGCCCTAGCTCTGCCACTACCCAGCTGTGAAATCTTGGTAGGTGGCTTCCTTTCTCTGAGAATTTCATGAAGATCAGGGGACCTCACACATTGGTCCCCAGTTCCAGTTCCCCATAATATATGTCTGAATTTCAATCTCAGCCTAGTCAGGGAGGTTGGGCATCTTTGTAAAATGACTATAGGTGGACCAGGCCACACATCTTTAGGTAGGGGTTGGTTTTCTAGGTTTTCATAGGAAAAAGACACTTGTACAGGGAGGATAAACTCAATATACCTCATAGAGTGCTGGGCCTGTTTTGGTCCCTGGGATGCAAACACAAATGAATGGGTCAATTCCTAACTTTTAGAACTCACCACCTTGTTGGGACATAGGCATAGCAGAACTGCTAGAACCCCAGGGAAGTGTGGGAGGGACAAGCCAAATAGGATGGGGCAGAACATGAGATGAGAATATCTGGGTCCTGGTAGGGGGAATTCTCCAGGAGGGCCCTTGAGATGGGCACTGGTGAGGTGTCTTCAGTGGTTATTGATAGAAGCAGGATGGTAGTCAGGACATGGGGTGGTGGGTGGAGAACAGGAGAGGTGAGGGTGAGTAATCAGTCAGAGCCAGTTCACAGCGTCTGGATGTTGGACGAAGATATAGGCCTTATCATGGAAAGACACGTGTCAGTGTTTTAACAGGGCATCTCTGAAATCGCTAAGATTTATATTTGAGGACTTGCTAGAGGAACTCAAAGGACTCCATATGTAATGACACTCATAGCTAGGATTTATCACAGTAGAACAATTAAGAGAAAGATTAGCCAAGGAAAAAGGCATAGGGGTGAAATCCAGGGGAGACTAGGTACAAGGTTCACAAAAAGCTGTGATAGCATATGAGAAATATCACCTATGTAGGGAGCTTGTTAGGTGCTCAGTGCCCAGGGATTTTATTGACAACCTTGATCTAACACCGAAACTCCGGACTCCCAGAAACAAAGCAGGTGTTCAGCATAAACCATGCTGTTTTCACAACAGTTTAGGCAAGGTGGGCCACTCTTATCAGTCATGATGAATATCCTTCTGTAATCTAAGTTCCCAGGCTCTGGCCAAGGACTAACTTGCAATCAGATTTTCTTTGGAACAGCAGTTACAGGCCTGCTATGTCACCTCTTTTCTGCTCTCAGGGACACTAGTGATGTGAGGTTTGCCTGAAAACCTGTGTAAAAGGTGGATTGGGTAGAGCCTGGTCATATTGGAGGCAGGGAAATCAGTAAGAAAATAGAGATGAGAGTCTCCTATAGGGAGGGTGAAGCCTGACTAAGGACAGGTGTCTTTGTTAGACTTTTGGTTGTAAGTACCCATGTCAGAGTGGCTAAGAAAATAAAAGAGGACTTAGTACATATATTCATAGGTATCTTCCTGAATCAACTCAAGGGCAAAGAATTCCACTGGCCCATGGAGGAGACCAGAATGTCACCTACAAAGCCACCAAGAAGGAGGATAGGACTTGCTGGGCTTTCTGTCTCCAGGACCTCGGGATTTTTCTTTTTGCTCCCTCTCTGCATCCTCTTTTTCCTTCCTTTTCTACAGAAGGATTTTCTTCATGTTTTTATACAGTAGATGCCAGGTATCCATTCACATAGCCTCAAATATAATGTGTATACTCCCCATCCCTATGAGCAGCTGAGAATGAACCCAGCATCTACCAGTTGCAATTACAGTTCCCTGGGAGAGAGATCTGACTGATGTACCTTGGGTCAGGTGCCCTCTTGCTCCACTTAACTACAGCAAGGCTGAGAATGATGCGGTACAATTGCAGCTGGTCCATCAGAAATGGTGAGCAAAGAAATGGTGTCCTGCTTCCCAGATCCCTGTTGGTGATCAATTACTTGGGGCAAATAGATGAATCTGAATCTAGTGAGGGAGATAAAGAAAGTAACTGGAAAATTCGTGGCATATGAATTTGACATTATATTGGTGGACATATTTTTTAAAAAGCACTGTTCTGCAATGACCAGACAGCCAATGGTAGTTATAATTTTGATAGTAGATTTTGCTTTCCAAGAAAACTCATTCAGAGCCTTCTGTTTGGCAGTTCAGAGATAGAGATGAGGTAAGGGTTCATGGATTGTTTTCTTCACCATCACTACACAAGTCTTACCAATGGCATGTTCCACTGGGGAGAATAAAGCAAAAAAAAATGTGGTTATCTTTCTCAGGTTCCCAATATGTACTCATAAAACCACCTGGAATTTCTCATTCATTTATTCAGCAAATATTTACTGAGTTCTTAATCTGTGGGATGGTGCACTGAGATAAATGACTGTTCTTTGAAGATTTGTCTAGTTCAAGACATAGACTTATAAATGGAATGGCAAATGGAATAACAAAGTAGTATAAGTTAGAATTTTCCAGTCCGAAGCAACAAGTGAATTTGAGTATAACTTAAGCAAGAAAAAAAGGAATTAATTGGAAGGATATGGGGCAACTCACAGAATTAAAGGATGAATTGCAAGATAGGCTTTGGAAAACTCAGTAAAGAGAGTAGCTCCAAGGATGCTGTGAGCAGGAGGCAATGGAGAGTTTCTTCAGGACTCTAGTGTCAGGAACAATGTTGATCCTGTCATTTTTCAACTTGGGTCACTTGCTGATTACCTAAGGCCCTGCAGGAGAATCTGGTTGGCCTAACTTGGGTCATCCCCTTGCTCTGTTAGGTATTCTTGGCCAATGGTATAATAAAAGCTGTAAGCACTGGAGCATGGGTGGCGCCCCACAGAAATCTGTATCTTGAGCAGGTTGATGGCTGTGTCAGGATCCACGCTTCTCTTCTCCCATGCATCATAAAAGTTTATATGGCCACCTAGAAGAAAGATTACATTTCTCTGCATTCCTTGAAGCTAGGCATGCTTGAGTAATTAAGTTCCAGCCACTGTAACTGAAGTATCATGTTATACTTGTCAGAAATTCTCCATAAAAGAGAGTAGCATTCCTTGGCTCCTTCTCTTCCACCCTTGTCTACCCCATCCTTTGGCATTGGATGTAATACAATGGCTGGAATTCTATCCATCATCTTGTACCAGGAGCATGAGAACCACACTCTTGGGCTAATTAGAAAGAAAGATGGAGTAGCTTGTATTCTGGCAGATGAATGAATTGATGGGACACACAAATTTCTATTCTTTCAAATCATAGTTATATGAGGAGCCCAGTTACTTATAGAACCAAGACAGCTGCTCATAAGAGAGTCACATGCATGTGAAGAAGAGGGGTGAGGCAGCAGGCACTGAGAGGGCCAGAGATACATCTATCTGTACTGAGAAGACTAATGGCCATCTGGTCTAAATCAATTTTCTTCTTATCTCCTGCTCTTGAACTCCTTCCTTGTTTCCATCAGCCTCCTGTAGGGCTGTGAAGCGGTAGGACCTGGTTTGGAGCCCTTCCAGTAACCACACTCCATGCCCTGAGAACATAAACCAGCCCCTGAAACATTCCCATGAGGATAATTCTTGCTCCAGATTCAGCATTTCTGTTCCATGGATGAAAAGAAAGGATGAAAGGAAGGGCTGAGACCAGATCTTTCTAGGCAAATATCCTTCTATTAGGCTGAAAGCAAAGGACATAAGGCTTCTTTTTAATACTAGGAGCCTTGTTGGCAACTATCTGGAGTTTCTGGTAGGCAGGGCTTTTGGGGCCAAGAGAAGGAGACAATAAGAATGGACCTCCTCATTCTCTCTGCCTTTGCCAAGCTTTTGATGGACTCACTGTGAATTCGATTTCATTCAACCAACATTCAATAGCCCAACCTCCCAGACAACAGTCGGCTTGGGGCAACATCCCATCTCCTCCATATCCATGCCCACAGCCAGAGACCAACAGAAGCACTCATGTAGCCAAACAAACTGTGCCTAATTCACTTGTCACAACAAAAGGAAACACCCACTGCAAGGTCATGAGTGCTCCAGGGGAAAAGAGATCAGCAAGAACATATAAGATTAGGCTATATCACGTGCATTTTGGCAGGTTCAAAGAGGTGGACTGGGTGCTGCCAGAAAGTGAAGACAATTATGTGATTATCTTAGAAATTCTTTTCTAGTGTGGGGCTCCCAGAGTCACTCATGGTTGCATGGCAGCACCCCAGGCCTGGCCCAGAGGCCCCGCTGCCCTCGGGAGCCCATGGCAGACCTGCCCAGCTGCTTTAGGACAGCTCGGCCCTACCTGGGGCTCAGACATTGCCTGACAGTCCCAGGCCCTGCTGTCCACTTCTGGAACCAGCCCTGGGGCCCTTGGACTCTGAAGCTTTGGATTTGATTGTTCTAAGCCTTTTTTCTTTATAAGTGAACTACCTAAGGTATTTCACTATTGTGAGGGGAAGTTGACACAGCATGGGAAAATATATGTAGGAACCCAAGGGAACCCAGGAGAATGGCACAGAGGAGGGTGATCCCTCCTATCACTAGGTGAACCACACTGGAAGGCCCAGAGAGCTACTGCGCCCTTCACTGCTCCTATGACTAAGGAAGCTCTGGGGTAATGACTTCACCACAGCCCAGCACCAAAGAATCAGGGACTGAGCCAAACAGATATCAACATCTCATTCTTAATTAACTGGAAAGGTCGGATCTTGGAACAGACACAAGCCTCCTACACCCAGAAGACATCCCTGAGGAACAGACTTTTGCTAGAGAGGACTTGAAACTAGTGATATAGCTATCTACTACAAAAACTTACAAGGATCAGCACAGAAAACAAAATAAAACTTTTTGAAATAAAAAAATGACAAGATGCAGAAGCAAAATGCAGTCTCAGACCTCCAGCCCATGCAGAATAACTCCAGGAGACAACGAGATAGAGGAAAATGGAAGACACACAGCTGAAATTTCTCAAATGATAACAACCAAGGTAAAGAAACAAATCTATGAGACTAGAGAGGAAATCAGATCACAAATAATCTCTCAGGTGCAAAAAGAAATCTCAACATTCATAAGGGAATTGCTCAGCAAATCTAGAGGAGGATAGATTTTAAAAAGATGATGATAGGAAAAGCATGGAAAGTGTGAACAATCAATATAGGAAAGAAAGAGAATACATGAAATGGATTCAAACAGGTATCTAGGAAATTAGAAATTCCATTAAAACTGGCAAAACTGCTTGATCAAAACTGAAGACAGACTTTCAGACCTTGAAGACAGGATCATGGCTAGTGATCATGAAATGAAAGATCTCTTGAAAATAACAAAGATCAGGAAATAACAATTTAACAGGTGCAAGATTATGCAAAAAAAGAATAATTGGTGTCAATGAAAAAGCAGGAGTCAACACAAATGACATAAAGAACTATTTGCAGAAATAATATCAGAAAATTTCCCAAGCCTGGGAAAAGAATCTGATATAGAGTAAGTGAGGCATATAGAACTCCAATTAGCCATAACCTAAATAAATCTACATGGACATATAATGATCAAAATCCCAGAAATTCAGCACAAGAGCAGAATATTAAAAGCTGTTAGAGATAAGAAATAGATAATCTATAAAGGAAAGTCCATCAAAATTATGGCAGACTTCTTAGCACAAACCCTCAAGTCAAGAAGTCCTTGAAGTGAAGTATATTACTAATTTCTATTCATTCATTAAAGAGGTCTGTGTCTTATATTGTTTGATCAGTGTTTCATGTGTATATTTTGTAATCTGAGCAATTAGTTTGAAGATAACAATATGCAATATGTTAACTATTGTTAATCCATTATCTTGTTTTGAAACTCTGTATCATTGTTTTTGTTGTTTTTTTCTGTTTAAAAAAATGTCTATCTAGTAGCTGGCATCTACATCATGTAAATTTCTTACAAACTGTTGTCACATATCATTTTCTTTAGGATGGTGGGAGCCTATCTTTGTCAGACACCTACCTCCAAAATATTAAACTTCCTCTTGTTATACATATATATTAATTTTCTAGAGAGCTATCAAACACAGGTAGGCTTTTAAGTTGTGAGGTAAAGTTTGGAATAACTAGATGTAAGTGGTTCTTTCTTCTTACTTAGATAATAATTACTATTTTGACAGCATATATGTAATAGGTTGTATATGTTTTTTGTACACAATGACCCTACTTTCTTTGGCTTTGCAAGGCTTAGTGGATATTTTGTGATATGCTCATATTTTGGATTAGTTGAAAAATAAAACATTTTTCTATTTTAGGAAAGAAATTCTTTTCTGTAAGGTTTCTGAGATAGAGAGACCATGGCTGGCATTGATTAGGGAGCAGAGTTACTTATAGCAGCCAAAGCTGAGAACTCTCTGGGGTTCCCTTGGGTCAGACAAGGTTCCTACTTGGTCTGTGTTCAGACCTGATTATGAAGGTCCTGGTGTTTCTCTGGAGGCATCAAGATCATGGTGTGTCTTTGTCTAACACTGATGTCCTGTGAAATCACCCATACTTAGTAGGAGAGCTCCAGGCCTCACAGTGGAAGCCTGGCCAGCTCTCTGCTTTTTGAGCTCCCTTTCCTTTCCTCATTCAGAAGTTCTTTCGTGATGTTTCATCTTGTCCTCTCTGTCTTGTGTCCTGTGCCTGAAATCCAGAGAGAAAACAATCATAATCACCTCTCTGGGAATGCCTTAGGCTTAGACCCGGGATGGGTTTAATAAGTAGTAGGGGGAATGTCCTCCATTCATGAAGTCAGCTCTGCAAAATATGATAACTTCATTTTTCTGTAATTCAACCTAATTTCTGTTTCAAGGTTTCCATTTAGTTGGGTGATAGAAACATTTATCAATTGCCATGTTCTAACTATTTGTGTCCCCTCAAAATTCATGTTGAAATCCTGAAACCTGAGGTGATGAGGTCAGGAGCTGGGTGCTTTGGGAAGTAGTTAGGTCATGGAGTGGAACCTTGATAAATAGATTAGTGCTTTGATGAAAGAGGCCCCCTGGGAACTGTCCTGCTTCTTCTACAATGTGGAGACAGCAATAAAATGCTACCTATCAACCAGCAAGTGGGTGATCCCTTGGCAGACGCTGAATTTACCTGCACCTTGATCATGGGCTTTGCAGCCTCCAGAACTGTGAGCAGTAAGTTTCTGTTGTTTAAAAGCCACTTAGTCTATGGTATTCGTTAAAGCAGCCAAGTGGTGGACTAAGAAATCAATCATTTTCTTCCTGTCTTTCTCCATGGCTGCATCTTTATGTTCAGGAGACCAATATAGTAGTGAGGCTGGGCCAACAATTTGAAATAAACATTCAAGCAACATGAAATAAACATATCATTTAGTGGGAGGGAAAAGGGTGGACAGCAAGAGGAAGTAAAGTATGCTTGGCTGAGCAAAAGGTTGTATTTACAGATTTATCCTGGAAGTTGCAAGGGAAGCATGTTTGCTAATCATTTAAAGATATAAAAGCTAAAATAACATACATAATTTCCATTCCAGCAAAGAAAAAATATTATATATGCAAAAACAATAAAAAACTTTTGATCAAGCCAGTAGAAGCAGGGAAAGGATTTTTCTTAAAGAAAGAAAACCAGGAAAACAAAATAAAACAGCAGAAATTAAATGTAAATATATGATTATAATAAATGTAAACATATTGCAGTCATCCATTAAAAGAGATTCTTAAATTTGATTTAAAAAGACTGTTCATATACCATTTAAGAGCAAAACAGCTAAAACTAAATGATAACAAAATATTAAAAATAAAGAAATAAAAAATAATAATAAGCTTGCAAAAGAAATATCAGACAAATTGAATTTAATGAGAAAGGTACTAAAAGTATTAGTGACAGGCATTACATTGCATGACTCCGACAATATTCATGCTGAACTTGATAAAGCAAAAACTAAGATACTTAGAGGGGAAAGGTGAATCAACAAACATAGTGGGTGATTATACACATCTTTCTCAGAATCTGATAAATTAAAAATAGCTTTTATAGGTATATGAATATACATTTGAACCTGACAAACAGAGAGTGTATGTGAAAACAGGCCACAAAACGTATGACCCACAAAAGCAATCTCAATGAATTCCAAAGACTTTTCATTACCAATGGATTGGCTATGTGGCATGCAATAAAATTAGCAATCAACAACAAAGAGATGGTTTAAGCACATGTTTGGAAACTAAAAAACACACTTTTAAATTACTCATGGGTTAAAAAAGAAAATCATGACAGAAACTTAACAAGTATTTTGAATTGACATTAATGAAAGCACTACAGATCCAAGTTCATCTGGTGTAGCTCCCTGGTCCTTAGGGAGGTAATTTATAATCTCAAATATATTTATTAGGAAATTAGAAGAGCTGCACATAACCGACAACCCAAGCAATCAACTCAAGAGTCTAAAAAAATAACAGAATTTAGAAGGAAGGAAATAGTGAAGGTAATCATAGAAATAAATACAGAAACAAGTAGAACATTCACAAAAAATAAAGGCATCAACAAAACTGAAAGTGGGTTGCTTAGAAAGGTAATATTTTAACAAATTTAAATAAGATTGGTCCAGAAAAAAAGAAATAAGACATAAATGAGCAACCAGAAAAAAAGAAATAAGACATAAATGAGCAATCTGCATGTATTAGTCAGCTTTCCCATGGTGGGACGTGATACTTGACACCTAAAACTTAAAAAAGGCAAAGTTTTATTTGACTCAGTTTCCAGGGAATGATAGACCCCACTGCATGCCTCCATGACACATCTGGAAGTCTGCATTATCAGTCCCCTGGGTGGTTCCCGAGCCAATCCAGCTTAACCACCACAATGCAGAATAAAAAGAGACAATGTCTGCAGACAGACTTGAGATGCTTTACCATACATAAACACTGTGAGTGGTGTGTGGCAACCTGTCTGTGATTCTGAAGAATGCTTTTTACAATACATGCTGACTTGCAGAGCCGAGTTAAAACTCTGGAGTTCTCCCTATTCTCATTATGTTAAGATTCCTTTCAGTCAATTTTGAGAAATGGAATTCAACCAAGGTGTATTTGCTGCCATGTAATTTATGAAGTCAGGGGAATTTGATCAGAGAGAGTGAGGTCAGAAATCAAAGAGAGAAATGATGACCATGGCCCCAAATGAAAGATGATCTTGTGAAGATGACTAGGGAGGGAATCTGTGCTGAGGAACAGCACTCCAAAAGGGCAAGCAGTGGTGTTGACAATAACAGCGATCAGTTTTGGTAGTAGAGAAGCATGGAATATGTGTGGATGGGAGAGGCCTGTTAGAAGGTAAAAAGGAAATTCAGATGAGACAGATTTCAGTGTCATGCGTGTCATTCAAATGGTAGACTTCATTCCAAGTATGCCAAGGAGGCATCCAGGGCTGTTGAGTTTGAGTGTGCTGTGTAAAATAGAGCATGATCTAGTGAAAAGAAGGTGCTTAAGAATCAACTAGGGAAAAGTGAAGATCCTTAGGGAAGTAAATCCTTTGGGAGTCCTGGCCTTCTGGTGTGTCCTGGCCTTACCACCATCTAAATATTCATTTTCTTGATACTTTTTTTCCTTTCCAATAGTCTCTGCTGTGTGGCATCAGAGGTGTGTGTGTGTGTGCGCGCGCGCGCATGTGTGCGTGTGTGCATGTGTGTGTGTGCATGTGTGCGTGAGTGTGTGTGCGTGCGTATGTGTGTTTAAATATTGGAAGCCTTTAATAACAGAACAGTAGCTTGACACCATTTCACTCTGTGGCTGGGTTTATTAGAATCCATGTATTCTCTAAACAAAATCTGGTGGAAGAATGTTTATCTAACTTGGCTAATTAGGAACCATCGTTCCCTGCTTGGACAGAAAACAAGAACAGAGCGTCTCTGGTATTCTCCATCCACCTGCACCATGGAGCTGATTGCCCTTGGCTTCTTAGAAAAGCTTCAAAGGCTGCAGCTGCTGTGAGTAATTTCTCTATCCCTCTGCCTCTGCCTCAGAGACCTCTAGCCTGGATGAGTCTTAATAAAACCTGCTACAGAAAGTCAATACCCTGTTGAGTGAGGCCTGCCTGCTTCTTTCTGTTAAAATTATAATAACTTTTTTTAAGAAAAGAAAACTAATTTATATAAAATATAGAGACTTGTTGGTGAGTCAATATTGCTATACTAACTGACCTGTACCTTCCATACACTTTCCAGACACTGCTGACCTCCACGACACCTGGAACCTCTCCCCCTAACACTTTACCTTCTTCCTTGACCTCTGCCTCCATTCCTGATTGGCAATATCAGGGCTAAATTAATTTACTTTTGTCATGGTTTGGGTTTTTTGCAAGGGGAACAATTTAATACAGGACACATTTTATACGATTATTTATGGAGACCTAGAGCCCACAAGAATGCCTCCCACGAGTCCTACTGGAGACCCAGAGCCCATAACAATATGTCATACAGGCCTGTTTCACAGATCTGTGCTGGGAAGGTCCAAAAGTCAGTGGTGGAAGCTGCAAAGTCTGTGCCAGAGGGATGAAAGATCTGTGCTAGCAGGCTGAGCAATCTACCCTGGAGTCAGGAAGCGACATGCAAAATAAGAACCAGAGCTCCCCTGAAAGTTACCACAGACATCCTCAGCAACAGTGAGGTCCCAAGCTCCTCCAATGATCAGGACAGCCAAGTTTCCATCAGGAAAGCCAATGCAGCAAGTTTCTCCAGGAGACTGGCAGTGCACCATCTTCCCCTCCAGAGCCAGGAAGCGATGCTCAAAGTGAGGACCAGAGCTCCCCCAAAGTGAACCGAAGATATTCTCAGTGCCAACAAGGTCCTGAGCTCCTCAGAAGATGAAAAA
>NW_004955467.1:11677493-11745294 GCF_000276665.1 Chinchilla lanigera | reverse complement strand
AACCAACAGCTCCTTACAGCTTCCACCAGATCCCAACAGCCTTTTGTCAGCTCCCAACAGCCTAACATCTTCTTCAGTTCTGCCTCTTATGCTGCTGGCAACAGTCCTCAGGTGGGCCTCCCACACCCAGCACCATGCTTACTCAGTTCAACTGGATGTTACAAGTTGACCAACTGTTGTCAATCCACCACAACTTTCTAAACATTTACAGAGCAGTTACTCATGTCCAGAGCATGAGTAATCCAGGACAGGAGAGGGTGACATGTGCTGTGACTAGGGGATGTACTGGAGATGGAGGACACTGATAGAGCAATATTTGAGCTGAGTCTTCATGGATGAGTTGGGTAAGGCAGGGGAGAATGTCTAGGGAGAAGGGACAGCATGATCAAAGGTAGAGGTGCAAGGGGCTGGGTAACTTCCAGGACCCCATGGAGTTGCAATAGAAAAGCCTTTGTTCACAGCTGAGAGTCCACATGGGCTGCTTGCTTGCTGCTTGCATTGCCTCTCCTATAAAGACACAGGGACCACTGTTGGGAGGGGGTTATTAGAGGAATCTGCTGATGGGAAGCATCGTTATTGCCAGAATTATCAACATCTGGCAATTATTATCATCAACAATTATTATCATCACCATCACCACCACCTCTACTTCTATCATGATCGCTCTAAGAGGAGGCATTTCCTCCCCTTCCCTGTATTTCTGCCAAACCCCATAAAAAAAGGAAAATAGTAACTTTGTCCTCCCAGAATTGTGAATGCACAGGTTTTACCTTTGTCTCTGCCTCCTGGCTCTCTCCTCCCTGAGGGAGAAGTGTCTCCTTAGGCTGATTATGGCTGCAGGCTGTTTTCTTCCTTTTCTCTGTGTGATAGCCTCACCTCGTCAGTATGGAATTTGGCTAAAGGAAATTTGGGTAGAAATCCAGGTTTTACTCACAAGTTTCAGGTAGTATTTTCCAACCAAGTCTTACCAGGGTGGAGGGAGAGCACTATTTTGCTACCTATCAGTTTCCTGTCTGTTTCTCAATTGCTTCAGAAACTACAGGAGTTTATCCATTAAGCACTGCCATATAATGCTGCATAAAATTATTGCAAATCCTTAGGGGCCTACAATCAGTGTGTTTATTGGTCTTGTGTCACCTGGTGTAATCCAGGTGGCTTTACTGACCTTGTGGAGAATTGCTTACATATCTGGAAGCCCGGAAAGTGTTGACCCATTGAGAAGGAGCTTAGCTCTCCTTCATGGTACCCTCATCTTTGGTAGTCAAACCCAGGTATATTCTTATGGTAATGGCTCAGGAGCAAGAGGGAAAGCTGAAATAAGAAAAGTCTTTGGGGACCTAGTTTTGGAACAGCTTCATCACTCTGGCTGCATTTTATTGAACACAGCAAGTTACAAGTGCTTCCAAATTCAGTGGGGAAACAGACTCTTCCTTTTTAGGGAGAGAGATTTCACACGGCTTGGATTCAGGAGGAATAACAAACTGGGCATGATTGCTGTTATGGTTTATAGCTAGATGTTCCCCCAAAGCCTCAAGTACCCATAGCAAGGTCTTTGGGAAGTGCTTGGATCATGGGGTGCCATAGTCATCAGTGGGTGAGCCGCTGATGAGTTTATAGCTAAACGTGCTGTTAGTAGGTGCAGCCTGGTTGGAAGAGGTGGACCTCTGGGGACAGGGCTTGAAAGGACACATATCCCTCCATGGCTCCTCCCTTTGTTCTTTGCTTCCTGACTGCCACAAGGTATGCAGATTTCCGCACCTAGGCCCTTCCGCCATGCAACCAACCATCCCAGGACAAAAACTTCTAAGACATGCACCAAAATAAACCTCTCTCGCTTTCAGTTGCAGGTGTGGAATATTTTTTCCTAGTAATGAGGGAAGCGACTAAGTTAATTGTTTGCTCAGAATTACAATCACTTTCACACCACCATGAACTGGACATCATCATGACTAAGGTCAGCATCCCCACCACCGCCACCATCGGCCCTCTGTGCCTGAGATGTTCGTAATACAATATGCCTAATTCTTCTCTCCTGGATGGGAACGTGTCTCACACACTCCAAGCTCATAATCTAATATCAGGGGTGAATCATTTTCTTGAGAGAGGAAGTTACAGCATCACTTTCTTTTTTTTCTTTTTTCAGGAGGAAACTAAAACGGGAGAGGTCAGCTGGTCTGGCTAAGGTCACACAGCTGAGCTGTGGGGCAGCCCAGGCTGTTCTCTGACCCCTTACCAAATGACAGATGTGCGCCTCCCCAGCATCAGCAAGTGGTGGGTTTGTCTTTTGCTGCCTCTCCAGGCACAAAACTGAAGACTTTCTAATGCGGAGCGTCTTTCAGGATCTGGGTTGCTCAACTCCCTTGGATTGGGAGGCTGCCTGCCTCACCCCTAAAGCTTAATTAAAATGAAGATGAAGTGCTCGCCATGACGGGTCACGCTCGGTGGCAGTCACTGCGCCAAGGACCCGGCGGGGCCCTCTGATGTTGAGAATTCTTCTCCAGCTTCTGTTCAGGCAGCAGCTTCCTCTGGGAGCCTCATTATAATTCCTTTGGTAATTAAAACAACAGATGTTATAATTAAAAGGCTCCTCATTAAATCACAAATAACTGAAGCTTGAGGTGGGGCCTCACTGAGCAGTGTCATCAAGTCACCTTTACAGGGAATAAAAAAGCAGGTGAAAGGGGAGGTCTCAGCCTGGCTCAGGGCTGCAAAAGGCAGCCAGGCTGGGAGTGTGCGTGAGGTGCCCTCAGATGCTCCAGGAAATCTCTCTCAGGGCCTTGGGCCCCAGTGAGGAAATGTGTGCAGGGAGAGTGCAGCGACCCCTTGAAGGGCTCCCTGGGGCCAAGATGCAGGAAAAGACCCAGTGGGAGGAGCCCTGGGAGTATCTTGCCTTGCTCATTTTTTTGAACTCAGAGACCAGGTCCATAGGGAGCTCCAATGATAACTGAGACACTGAGCACTTGGCATAGGGAAGGGGGAAGAAGCAGATGAAGATCCAGGATGCTTGGTTTTCATTCCGGCTGGGACACCCACTCCCTTCCTGGCACTGAGCATGCCCCACCTTTGAGTCGCGGTACCTTCATCCGGGAAATGGAGGAGGTAACACTGAACCCTGCACTGCTTCAGTGTGAGATGTTGTGAACCCTCCAGCTCCTGTCTGAGAACAGGGTCCTGGGAGTGTAGGCTGCCTAGGCTGCTATGAGGGCTTCTAAAAGGTGCCTCCCCAAACAGCTGCCTGAGCATGGCTAGATTTCTCAGAGTCAAACCCCACAGTGCTGCTGTTTTGAGCCCCATCCCCACCTCTCCATGCTGGCCATGCTGCTGGACTAGAGTGCATGTTATTATGGAGAGCCCAGGGCAGTAATGGCAGGTCTTTATTTAAAGAGCCTGATCTCAGCCCTTTGCTGTGGAAGAGCAGAGGGAAAGGCCCTGCCAGCTGGTCCAATGGCTTCAGAACCTCTTGCCTCTTTCCAGATTTGCCTTTAGGCAATTCTCATTCTCTCAGCATGCTTCCTTAACAATAAAATGAGGACAGTGAGGTCCCTGCCTTGATTATTAAATGGTAGAATAGTGAAGGCAGATACCCTATAGTGCTTACTACATGCCAAGAACATTCCAGAACTTTTCCAATGTTGATCCATTTGATCCTCCCAACAGCCCCATGGGAGGGTGAGTGAATAGAGCAGCTAGGTGGCTGCCTGGAGTTGGCGGGGAGAATACGCTTGCTAAGTTTGAGGACAGACCATGGCTGGGTGGTGGGGTACTGCGGGGGCCTCCACAGGATCCTACCCTGTCTAGCACTATCTTGAATCTTCTTTTCATCCTCTGTGGCTCACTGCAGGGCAACTCAAACCCACACAACTCCTGAAAGTAGATGCAAAGGGAAGCAATGCTTCTCCTCCAGGTGGCCTGAGCCAGGCTGGAGTAATCATCTAGCAGCTCAGAGCAGCACCTGGTCAGGTGGCAGCAGGGAAAGTGAGACAGAAATCAAGAACACAACCTCAAATACCAGAGTGAAAGCATCCAAGAGAGAATATATGAGATCTACCTTGTCCTGTAGACTCACTACTCTATACCAAGTCTAGCACTATAGCTAGCACCTAGAAAACACTCAGTAAATACTGCATGGGTAAATGGGTCACTGGACTGCATGATGGATAGATGCATGGATGAATGGATGGATAGGTGTTGGATAGGTGGGTGGATGGATGGATGGAGGAATAAGTGGAAAGTAGGTTGAGTGAATACTCAGAGCATTAAGTGGTTACCATTTATCGAGTCCCTGCTATGGCCAAACACTACTTACTTCTATCTAATTTTCATTGCAGCCTGCAAGGTCAGCTTCATCATTCTCATTTTATAGACTGGAAAGTGCAGTTAAGTAACCTACCTAAGTGCACACTCTGAACCCTGATGTGAGCAGTTTCAAAGCTGTGTTCTTCCTACGCGGCCACTCAGCTTTTAAGGACCATCTGATGTCCAGAAATACTGGCCATGCAGAGGGTAGTGCTGGCTTTGGGGGATGCACAGGGGCCAGGGGGCCCAAACAGTGGTAGAGATTCTGCTTGGCATTTCTGAGAGATTTTGGTATTTGACCTGGGTTTTTAAGGTGAAAGAGGGGTCAGAGGGCACTCTAGGTAGATGGAAAAGCATTTGCAAACTCAAAGAGGAATGAAGGTAATTTAAAGTATAGGATTCTTGCTGGTGGCTTCAATGAGGGAAGAGGTGTGCAGAGAAGGGATATGAATGAAGGGGAGGCTGAGGCCAAGGGATGAAGGGCGTCGAATTTTAGTCCATGAATTCAGAAGCTATCGGAGGTTTTGAGCAGGGGACTATAGTGCTCAAACATACAGTAAGAAAGCTCCATCAGCATTGGAGGGATAAAGATGTTCAGAGGTGGGGAGACCTGATGCATACATCTGGATGATTCTAGTTATTCTCATAAGTCATAAAATTATAGCAGATTGGGATGAAATGGCCCTTAAAGACCATCTCCAAACTTTCATTGCATAAATGGCAAACTTGAGGCCCAGAGATGGGTAGCAAATGGCTTGAGGTCATACAGCAAATTGGTAGCTGACCAGGACCAGAAGCAGCAGCCCCGCGGAGCTGAGCATTCCTTCCTGTTGTCTTTCATGACCCTTGCGTGTTGAGCAGAAACCAAACTGGTGGCTCCACGAGTTGTGGAATGCCAGCACATCTGTGAGGTTTGTGTGAAATGATGCTCCTAATAAATTTTCCCCCTTGAGGACAATGAAATACAAAAGGAGGGGGCAAGTGCTTGACAGGGTCTCTGATTAACGCCAAATACAGACGTTTTTGACAATAAAGGCCACTGGCACCACTGAGAAACGAATGATGTGAATACAACAGCTTCCAGCTGGACAGGCAGTGCATGGGGGCTCAGGGGTGACTGAGTCAGGGGCCTGGCAGACAGGGAAGAAACCAACAGCTGCTGGGGTCATGCTACCCCTCAGAAGGAGAAAGTCTGCCCATGGCGTCCCCACCCCACACCCTGCTGCCCGCTCCCTGGAGAATTCTAGGTCGTCTTGTGTACCAGGCAGAAGGACTGTGTGCTATAGGTTGTGATCAAGACATATTTTGTTGTAGAAATTCGGTTAAAAAAGAAAAGAGTAATAACTCATTATCTTGCAGTGTCTTTCATTTTTATTTTTTTTTAACTGATAGCAGCATTGTCCCATTAAAAAAAAACAATTAGCTTAGTAACATAAGCACCTACAAATTCAGGATCACATAAAAAGATTTATAGCTCGAACCCTAAACACCTTCCTCCAGGCTCCACCCTCCAATTGGCCTGGACTGTGCACCATCTCTTTCCTAAACCTCTCTTGGATTGCACGAGACAGCACTGCTATCCCTGGATGGAGCCCCACAGCTGCCTCAGGCTCTCCCGAAGGATGGATGACCAGTCCCTTCCACACATGGCTTTCTACTTCACGATAGATTCCTTTTCCACTGGTCCTCAGAGATGAGATCTGAGAAATACACACAACCCAGCCTCCCATAGGCTCAGAGCTCCCGTGGAGGTGTGGCTTTGAGCTTGGGTGAATTAGGGCTCTTCTGGTCCCTTGCAGAGGGGAGGGAGGTCATGCACCTGGATTCCTTTCAAACGGGCACAGAATCTCCCCACACTTGCTCAGCTGTTCCAGCCCCATTGTACAGTTTGTGCTTCCTCAGTTTACATCTGTGCTACTGGAGGGGACACCCTGCAGCACCTTCCTCCAAGGCCTGCTGCACCCTGCAGCTCAGAAAAAACTGGGCTCTGCATACTCAAAGCAGGGTGTCCAGATTCGCTCCTCTCTGGGCCTCAATTTCCCTGTGTTAAGATTGATCTGCATCACACTCAAGATTGCCTGAAGTAACAATGCATAGGAGATTCGTCCCCCAAACTGGTCTAACAGTGACATCTGCAACTGATCTGATGGGGCTTGACTCAGGCTGTGTGTAGAGAGCCTGGGGTCTCTTGGGTGGTGCTTTAGCCATTTTGGTTCTTAGTTTTGGAGACTGGGAAGTCAAGATGAAGATCCTGGCTGATTTACTTGCTAATGAAGGCTCTTTCTGATTTGTTGACAGCCAACTTCATGCTATATCCTCTCACAACCCAAATGCCCATCAACTGAGGAATGGATGAAAAAGATGTATTTTTATGCAATGGAGTATTACTCAGCTATGAAAAAGATAAACTCGAGGCTTTTATAGGTAAATGGGTGCAGCTTTGAGACCATAATCATAAGTGAAATAAATCAGACCTGCATGTGTAAGCACCGCATTGTCTCACTAGTGTAAGAATCTGAAAGAATCAATAAAACCCAAAACATACAATAGATAATATGAAAGGGAAAGAAATTGCTCAAAGGAAGGAACAACTGGAATGAGGAAAAGAAGAAAAAGAAAGAAGGAAGGCAAAATATGAATATATACATATATAGAAGGATAGCTGGGATAACTGTACTGCTCATATCTGGTGCTTTATTGAAAGGAACAGTTAAATGCTTGAAATTTTTTATATTTTGACCAATTTTGCATGCTTATATCTGGTAATCTGAGCAACTGACTTGAAGACAACAATATGCAATGGAATAACCATGGGTGAATTCCTACCGTCTTGTCTAGTGAAACTCTGTATCATCTCTAATGTTTTCTTTAATAATTTTTGTATTTTCTTTAATGGTTTGAACAGTCTTCTACTCTTAGTCACATGGTAGAAAGAGCTCATCTCTTTCATATCTTATCATAGGAAGGCACTGGTCCCGTTCATAATGGCTCTGTTCTTATCATCTAATTATCTCCCAAAGGCCCACTTCCCAGTACCATTGGATTGCAGATCAGGGTTTAAGCATGTAAATTTTGAGGGACACAATTATTCAGGCCCTGGCCATGGAGAGCTGTGAGCCTGCAGATACGTGGCCTGAGCACTTGCATGAAAGGGTCCTTACAGGGACCTGGACCTGTCCTCACCTGACAGCCAGTTCGAGTGGGGTCCAGGGAAAGGGCACAGTGTGCGAGAGCCAGAAACCCAAGGGCGTTGTCTCAGACACAACACTGATAAGCTACGGAGCCCCACAAAACCCACCTCCTCTGTGTGGGTCTCAGTTGCTTTACCTGCAAAGTAGAAGCAGTGCCTTCCAGGCTGCTATGAGCATAAAATGACATTATTTATGGGTGAACATCTTTTCTTTCTTGTTTACTACCATTAGTATTCTAATTACACAAGTACTATATGAATGTGTTGTTACTTTAAACATTTGAATAATGACACAAAATGTGGAGCTTTACTACCTACTTCCTACCCCAGATCCAGGCCCCTCATCAGAGGTAGATTCTGTTATCCTTTGTTATTTATTCATCTATGCTTTCATGTTTACATGCATTTTTGAAAGAAAGAGCTTTAGTTTGCCATTTTTTTTACATAAAGAGACTGTACTAGCTGAGACTTGTGATCAGGGCCTCACAAGGCTGCCATCTGGGCGCTACCAGGCTGTGTTCGCATCTGGTGGCTTGCATGGAAAAGAATATATGTTCCTTCACAGTTCATTCAAGCTCATAGAAGAGTACCTTTCCTTGCAACCACAGGGCTGTGGACTCCAGCCTCTTACCAGCTACTGGCTAAAGACTAATCTCAGAGCTAGAGGCCAGCCAAGTTTCTGCCATGTTGCCCTCTCTCTCTCCCCAAGGAGTGAACACATGACTGTTCTTCAAGGCCGGCAGGAGACTCTCTTCAATCTGCTACGAAGAGTCATGAGGTAATAAGAGTTATGATGTGAGGTGGTCATGGGAATGACATCATATCAACTTTGAGATATTACACTGGTTGAAACAAGCCAAAGGCCCCACCCATACTCAAGGTGAGGGCTGTCACTGTAGCATATATCACAATGGTCTCATATCCCTCTTTTCACAGCCCTCATATTGACCCCCGAGTCCTACCCTCTCCCCCTATGACTCGCTTACATCTTTGTAAGTAGTCTTTGTATTGAATTATCTCAAATTACCTGCTCTGAGCATACTATCTTTGTGTCTGAACTATCAGAAAAACCACTCACCAGAGAGCATCTTTATGAATTGAATATGTGAAAGGTAAAATCCAAGGCAGACAATCAAGGTGAAGGGAAGGAGGAGGAGGTTGTGAATTGTTTCCCAGCCTAGATAGCCCAC
The DNA here is from genome assembly GCF_000276665.1 of Chinchilla lanigera. Classification (NCBI taxonomy): domain Eukaryota; kingdom Metazoa; phylum Chordata; class Mammalia; order Rodentia; family Chinchillidae; genus Chinchilla; species Chinchilla lanigera. The sequence goes on along the minus strand of NW_004955467.1, from coordinate 11,736,618 downwards.
ACACAGGCACAAAATTCAACTTCATTCATATGTAATAAGGGAAAAACATCTCTTCCTCTTACCTTAGGTTCATAAGGAAAGATTGCCCTAGTCTGCCGGACTTTCACTTTTTCCTTCCAGAAGAGTGGCTTATTTGATCAGTGTGTTTGGGATGAGGACCAGGCAACCCAACTTTGTTCCTCTCTCTACTTCTTCTTGGAGCTTCACCTTCTGCAGAGTGACTGTATTCTGTGATGCTACTTCATGCTACAAGTTTTTATGGGAAAGCCCCACATGAGGATGCTGGCATTCTCCAGCCCTGCCGGTGACTATTTCACATCCTGAACTTCAGAATATGGAAACTCATGACTTCAGCAGATTCAAGCCTATCGCCCAAACCACCTATAAAAAGTATGACAGGTGATATTTTGTTCTTCATCCATCTCTCTATCAGCTTATGTCACAGTTTGGGCCTAAATTATTCTCCAAAAGTCTGACATGTTCAGAAGGTGATTAGATCATGGGGGTGATACACACACCTGTAGATGGATCCATTGATAAGTTTATAGTTCATATGTTATTAGAATTTTGGGTCTGGTCGCACACAGGGGGTGTGACTTTGGAGGGTATATCTCCTCCTCTAGCTCCTCCCTTTTCTCTTTCTCTGCTTGCTGGCTGTCATAAGGTGAACAGCTTCCCTCTGATGCCCTGGACCATGCCGTTTCTGCCTTGGAGGCAGCCAATCATAGATTGGATCCTTTTAAAAGTTAGAGACAAGTAACTATCCTCCTCTTCTGTGGGTGTTGGAAAAAATTGACTAATACAGTGAATTGTACCAACTGGGTAAGATCATGGCACTGACTATACCAGACTATCTGGCTTAGAAGCCTTTGGGACTGGTTTTCAAAAGGACTTCAGAAAGGTCTGGAGATACCAGTTAGAGAAGTCTTAGAACGATGTAAGCAGCAGGATGGTCTGTGGGTCAGAGCGTAGAAGAACAGAGTGCTGATAAGAATGTGGACATTAGTGGCCAGGATCAGGAGGTTTTCAGTGGGAATGAGGCTTCTGTTAGAAACTGAACTAGAAGCCATGCATGTTACAGTCTGGCAAAGAACTTGTCTACAATTTGCCCCTATCCTAAGACAGGGAGTCTCACTCTCTGGGCCCCAGACTAGTACTGGTTGGCAGCTTGTCAGGAACAACTCACAGCAGGTAAGTGGTGAGTGAGTGAGCATAACCTCATCTCTTTTGACAGTGGCTCCTCATTTCTCACATCACCGTCTGAGCTCTGCCTCCTATCAGATCAATGGCAGCATTAGATTCTCATAAGAGTGTGAACTGCACAAGTGAGGGATCCATGTGGTATGGTCCTTATAAGAACTTAATTCCTGATTATCTGAGTGGGAGCCTAGGCTGTGATGCTAGTATCTGGAAGCAACTGCAAATGCCAATTAACATTAGCAGAGAGGTTTGACTGCACAGAGACTATAATAAATCGATTGCTGCAAGCTCATACCAAAACTGTATTAATGAGGGCAAGTGAAAATTAAGTTGTATCTGGTGGCAGGCCTTATAGTGGCAAGTGAGTTGATGTAATTCACTTGTATAACTGCATCTGGCAAGAGGATTTAAATCAGAGTCTGACACTTATTTTAGTGTGTGTGTGGCCTGCCCATTGTTTTATTCATGATATCCATCAACAGTTCTTTCCCACTCTATTCATTTATCTCAGTCACAGTTTTGGTAAGTCCAAGAGCTAGCTGTACCCAAAATGAGTAGAAAAATAACATCACTGGAGATCTTTGAAAAAGAGGAAAGACCTAAAGATGAATGAGGTGACATTAAAACTGCCAACAAAGAGAAAATTGCATTTTAAAAGAAAATAAGGAACTATGGGTTCATTGCAACAGGTGATTCACATCCTTTAAGCACGTTTTGTGCTTGTAAGAAAGCCACAAAAGCTTCAAAACTGCTTTGCCATATGGAGACCAGATACCCTCTATTAAAAGACATTTTGATATTTTTCAAAGAAAAAACTGAACACAAAGAACAGAAGCAATTATTGAAGGTCACCACCACTTCATCAAATATATCTGCACCGAGAACATCATTATTAATGGCTAACTTCCTTTGCTAAACCTAAGAAGCCTTTTATTATTGGTGAAGGGTTGATCTTTTGATCTAGTCTGCTACTAAGGACATTTGTCATGAACTTTAAGACAGGCTGCAGTTCAAAGGTGGCATATATTTCTCTTTTAGGTAGCACTGTGACTAGATTAATTAATGAAATAGCAGATAATACTGAGGCACAGTTTTAGGACTAATGAGTCACTGTTCTATGCAATCTAGGTAATGAACCTACTGATGACGACAAGGCAACAATGCTTGCTTTTGTGCAATATATTTTCAGGAGGATGTGCATGAGGATATGCTATATCCTTGTGCACTTTTGTTGCCAGTCAACATCACAGCTGCAGAACTGTTCAAGTCTTTGAATGATTACATACCAGGAAAACTGTCCTTTTGTGTTGGTATATGCATAGATGGAATGGCTGCCAGAACTGGACGGCTTTCTGGTTTCACTACTCAGGTCAAAGAGAGCTCTTCCGAATGTGACTGCACACACTGTCATCTGTAGAGAAAAGCTGGCTAGCCATAAACTATCACCTAAACTTAACGATGTTTTGTATGCTGTGATTAAAGTTATTCAAGCACAGTGAAGAGCATACTCTTGACTCATGTCTGTTCATGCAACCCTTTGAGTACACAGACACAGAGTGTCTTGATCTGTTACACATAGATGTGCGATAGCTTTCTAAAGGAAGACCTACAGGAACGTTGGTCAGAGTTTTGAAGTTAGGAGAGCTGTTCCAGAGACTTAGAGAAAACATCACTACTGGTGGCACGTTTCAGTGACACAGAATGGGTCACAAAACTTGCTTACTCTCGTGACATATTCAACCTGTTCAATGAACTCACTCTATCATTTCAGAGGATAATGATAAATGTGTTCAAGTCAGCAAATAAAGTGGATGCATTCAAAGCCAAGATGAAATTATGGGGGTGCTGAGTGGAATTTTTAACAGGTTTTTACATATTTCAAACCTTAGCAGAGATTTTGAAGAAGATTGAACCAGGGCCTTCTTTCTCTCAGTTGTTGCAAGATTTTCTATCTAAGCTTTCAGAAGAGTTTGAGTATTAGTTCTCAAACACAAAGGTCCCCCAAACTAGTAATGAATGGATCCATGACACATTTGTGAATAATCCAGGTGAATTAACTCTATTTGTTCTAGAAAAGGATCAACTGCTTGAGATCACAAATAATAATGGCCTTAAAATATGTTTGAAATAACTTCAAATGTACATATGTTCTGGATTAAAGTCCAAGTGGAATATCCTGATATTTCCACTAAAGCATTGTAAAGCTTGCCCCCATTTCAAATATTCTATCTTTTTGAGAGCAAGCTTTTGTGCGTGACAGTAACCAAAGTGAGGTTGCATAAGAAACACATTTTGTGTGCTGTTGCCTCTCTTCATCCCCAGGTGGGACCATTGAGTTGCAGTAAACCAAATTCAGGGTTCCCACTGATTCTACATTATGATGAGTTGTATGATTATTTAATTATATATCTATATCTATATATCAATGTACTAATAATAGAAATGAATGCACAAAAACTCTAATATGCCTAAATCATCCTGAACCCCCACCCCCAAATGTGTGGAAAAACTTTCATCCATGAAACTGGTCCCCAGTGCCAAAAAGATTGGGGACCACTCCCCTAATATTGTGTGAGGCAGAATTTAAAGGTGGTGGACTAATCTAGCAAAGAAAGTTTCAAAACAGCCCAATATTTAGGTTGTTATATAGGTATTGCTGGCTGTTTTTAGTCAAATTTGTAGTGAAAATCAGGTCCAAAATGCAGAATAGAAAAATTTGGAAAGCTTAAATCTTGTCTAGAGAGAAAGTCTGTAAATTTGGGGACAAAGAAAGCATGGTTGTTGAAGAGATTAGTGTCATTAAGAAGGAAACAAGTGCTTTGTACTGATCCAATCAGGTACAAGAAGAAAAATGCCTTGAAGGCATCTCCAAAATCTCCAAGAATCGGGGCTGGGGATTTAGCTCAGCGGCAAAGTGCTTGCCTGGCAAGCGCAAGGTCGTGAGTTCGGTTCCCGGTACCGGAGAAAAACCAAGAAAACAAAACAAAAAACAAACAAAAAACAAAAAACAAACAAACAAAAAATCTCCAAGAATCTGTCCATCCTGGGCTCAAGTGTACAAAATTATAAACTTCATTTGAGAAAAGAGTCCCTGGGATGCCCACTCAAGAAGGGTCTCTTGAGGAATTGGTTTCCTGGGATCCATTTCACTCTGCTCAGTCATACCGAGATTCAGAGGCTGATTCAGCTAGTCGAAGAGATTTGACTACTGCTCATGTTAGCAGCAAACCTTAGCACTGTTCACATGAGGCTGGTTTTAGTGGCATGAAAAATGCAAGAATTGTGAAGTTAGGAGGCTTCAACGCAGATTTCAAAGGAAGGCCAGGCAAAAAGTCCCTGAGAGGGCAGTCTGTGAACTTGTGGGAATGAAGCTAAAACTTCAGTGGAGATTCCAGAAAGTTGAAGATGTCAGGAATATATCATCCACAGAGAAAAGCGTCAGGAAGTGAGTGGAGCCACTCCAAGAGAAAGCTAAGTGGGCTGCAACAGGCAAGGCCATAAGAGTGGAGCTACCCAAGACTTTTGGAGTTCACACCTCACTACCACCTGCCTTTGTTGTGGACATGTAGAGAACATTTAACGTTTGCCCTGCTGGGTTTTGGTTTTGATTTGACCCAATTTCTGTCTATATCTCTATTTCTTCCTTTTGAAATGGGGATATTTACCATGTGTCACTGTGTGCTGGAATTAGTTAAGTTTCTTTTTATTTTTACAGTGCTTTACAGCTTTATAGCTCAGAGTTTGCTTTGAATCTCAGAAGGGACTTTTGACTTGAACTTTTCAACAGTGCTGGAATCACGAAGACTGGTGATTCTTGGAGATGCTGTGAACGTATTTTGCTTAATGAAATGGACACAAGTCTTTTGGGAACTGGAACAAAATACTATAACATAGTTTAGATCTAAGACTTCTCCCAAAAGTCTCATGTGTTTAGAAGGTGATTGGATCATTGGGTACTCTACTCATCAATGGATTGATTAATTTATTAATCAATGAGTTTATAGCCAAATGTGATGTGAGGAGATGGGACATCGGTGGAAGAAGTGTGTTACTGGGGGCATTTGGAGGGCCCATCTCCCTCCGCATGCCCTCCTTTCTCTCTTTTTGTTTTCTGGCCGCTGCAAGGCAAGCAGTTTCCTCTGCCATGTCCTTTCATCTTTTGTTTCTGCCTTGGAAAGAGCCAGCCATGGACTGAGTCCTCCAAAATTGTGAGCCAGATAAGCCTCTCCTGTTTTAAACTGTGGGTATTAGGCATTGTGTCTGTCAGTGGAAAACTGACTGATATACATCATTCCACACCAATACTAATCACAGATGCTCAAATTAAGTAAGAGCTGCCAAAATGTTTAACGTGGACGTGCTCAATGCAGATGAGGTTGTGGTGGGATGGGTATTTAAATTATTGTTGTTAGAGGCATAAATTGCTGCAACTATTGGAAGAACAACTTAGAAATATGAGTTAAAAGCTTTACAATGTTCACATTCCATATTTCATTTTAAAATTGGTATGAGCAAGTAATTGGAGATGCAGAAAAGACTTATACCCAAGATTAATTCCAGTGTTCAGAAGAAGAGAAAATACTGAGAAGAGAACCGTAGATGATTATCAGTAGGAGAAAGGCAGAGTCAACTGTGGCAGAGCAGAACTAGCTCATAAAATATCACGTAGCCATTATAGTTATTTCCAACAGGCCTTTCACAGTGGCAGAACATAATTATGATCTGATGTGAAGTGAAAGAAAAGAAGAGAAAATTCTTGAGTGTACGATGCTCCTGAAAATATGGGAGAAAAATGACTAAGATTGCTTCTATGTCATGGTTTTAAGCTCCTCCTATTTATTTTTTCCATTTTTCATTGTAAGATCACAGGTTTCACCCACCCACATCCCCACAGATATACAGGAGAGAAGAGACAAATGCCATCCTCTTCCTGGGTTATTTGATGCCACCAAAGGGTCTTTGATGTTCAGGTGTAGTGTGAGCTACAAGGTGTTTCTGCGAGAGCACCATTATTCAGTCTCATCCAATAGGATGTGGACTTCCTAGTGCTGCTCATTGTGATGGTGGAGAAGGCTGCTGCCTGCCAAGGAAGTCCTCCTGAGTGTTGCTTCATTAATCTCTCATCCTTTGGCCTCTCCTAAGTAGTCTTGCCATGTCTTTCTGAAGGCACATTTCTCTGAGGACACTTGAAAGGCACGGTCCTCTTGCATGAACATCACATTCCTGTCACCCACTGTTGTAGCACAGGTTTGCTTTAGTGGGACAGCACCACGTGGATGTGCATGAGGAGTTCTAGAATTGCTCTTTGTGAGTATACAGAGTTGTGTAGATCCCTGACTTTTGGCCTGGAAGTGAACCCTTATCACTAAAAAAATGACCCCAGTGGTTGACTCCAGAAGAACAGTAAGGTCCCCCAGCAGAGAAAACCAATTATAGCAACACTAGAAGTCTAAGTCACAGGGACGATTCATTGTGGTGAGGGAAAGCCTAAACCCTGGTCATTTTTCTGGTGAAAAAAAGATCCCTGGATCTTTCTTGCATGCAGCTAGGGGTTGGGCACCTGGTCCAGGAGGTCTGAGAAACTACAGTGAAGTGAAGAAGAGTGTTTGGGCAAGGTCCTAGAGACCTGTGGCAGAGGTAAGCCTTACCAAGGATTTTGTTCCCTGAGAGTTTATTATAGTGTGGCCTTTTGACTAAAGGAACATGTCTCCTCCTGTACAAGATGTGACTTTTGCTTGTCATGTATACCTAAGGTAGAAGAGTTAACCTGTATTCTGTGAGAGCAGGTTGTTGGCCAGACATTAGACAGGACCCTAACTCCATTTTCAGTGTGGTGAATGCAAACGAAAGCTTGAGAGGAGGCCCTGAATCCCTACCTGCCTCAGCAAGGGGCAGGGCTATGCCAAACCATCTCATGGAATTGTGGCATGGCCCAGGGGCTGAGCACAGACTACGACTGGATTAGGAGCTCAGTTTAGGACTGAGGTTAGCTTTAGCCTTCAGCAGGCCAGGCCTTGCCTATGGATGGCAGAGTGGCTTTCTTCAAGGCCATGCTCAGGATCTGGTTTGACCAGGATCAGGGCTCACGTCAGAGCCAACATCAGAGCCTACTGTGTAGCTGGCAGACTCAGTGTCCTTCCAATTCTTTAGGAAAATCAATGACCCAGTAGGAGAGGCACAAAGATTGACTGTTAAATGCCAGTTTGCTCTTTCCTGGTGTCACCTCTGAGCATGTAATTGAGGAAGAGGACAGCTCTAAGAGGCTGAGTATTTAGAGACCAAATCTCCCATAGGCCAGTGCTCTGGTTGCCACTGCACCTCCTGCCTCCTCATTTGCCAGTCCAACCTCTCCCCATATGTCTCCTGCTACATACTTTGTGAGCCCAGATAGGTGCATGATGGTGATATCCAGCAAGCAGAGTGTCTGTCTTTCCTCCAGGAGCAGTTTAAAGCCTAGGTGGAGTTCCACAGAATGTGGCCCTGATTTGGAGGCATCTGTACTCTGAGCTCTACAGCTGGGGGTGGCCAGGCGAATCCTTCTGGAGGATGTGGTGTTGCTTCAATTGGTAAGATTCTGCCAGGCAGTGAGGCCAGTATCCAATCCCAGGAAGAGACACACAAAAAACTGGCAAAACTACCCAAAGCCTTCTCTAAATGTTACTTTACTTCAGACACAATATTTTGATAGTTTCCACGTAAGATGAATCAGAAACATATGCATTAATTTCCTCTTAAAAATATACACTTGTTTTACTTGGCAAAATACAGCCTGAAATTTGATGAATGTGAGGCAACAGAAGAATTGTATGGGTTCCAAAATGGGAAGGTCTTGGAAGCTGGAGCATCTTGCAGCCTGTACCTGAAGCACTTCTCTAACCCACACATGGCAGAGACCTGAGACAGTGTCCTCTCCCAGTCCCAGATACTCTTGCTGAGGGCATTTCAACACCCCAAACCTCAAATCCAAAGTCAGACCAGATCTTGATGCATGCTTTCTTTGGAATATCCAGTCCTGAGCTGGGCACATCCTGGCTAAGACACTCACATCTTGGAAAAGCCTAAAGCTCCAATCCTCTGAATTTGTTTGATAATTTCTATTCTAATCAACCCCCTCAGCTACCCCCAGCTATTTCTCATGTAAGTGGTATTCACATCCTGCCCTAAGAAAGACTGTCTATGCTATCTTTGATTTACATCCATGGACAGGTTTGTCATGAGTAAAATTTGGTTTTTCTTAGCACTAGACCCAAAATAAATCCCAAACCCTTTTCCATAACTGGGTCATTATCTGCCTTTCTTTGTCATGAAAATGATGCTTTGATCATGGACTTCCAAACTCCAGAACTGGAGAAATAAATTTAAGTTGTTTATAAGCCACTTAGTTTATGGTATTTTGTTATAGCAGCAGGAGTGGACTAACACAGTGCTGGATATCCTCAGGAAGCTTCTGTTACCATGGGACTGATAGAGTACCCTCCTGACATGGCGATTGGCTTCTCTAAGACAGACGGATTCAAGACAAAGGGAGATAGAAGAAACAATCTTTATAACTTAAGCTTGCAAGTCACACACCATTAATTCTGCCATGCTCTATTGGTCACCCACGTTGGTCCTGATGTAATGTGAGAGGGTCATGCAACCAGGCAGCAAAGGTCTTTGAGAGCTACCTCAGAGGCTGGATGTTCCACTTCAAATGCAACTCACACCCATCCATCAGGCAAATTACCCAGATGCCCTGTTCTTCCCCCATTCAAGTCACTAGCAGTAATTTTTCTGCACAAGGCATGTGTGCCATCGGGATTGGCCTCCACTTTGGAGTCATCCCATGGTTTGTAGCATGTGGTAGCACAGTCATTAACCTGAATGTTGGGCATGAGGAGGATGCCTGAGTGTCTGGTGTCATTCTGAATGTCTGGTGTCACCTGAATGTCAAGGTTACTTGACATTGAGGAGAAAGCAGGCAGAGAAGGCAGTGGGGTAATAGGAGCCAGGGGACCTGGGTCCTTGTCGGTAGACAAGTGGGCAGAGGGAGGGGCAGTCTCAGTTGTCAAGGAGCCATGGAGGATAGGAGTGGGTGGCTCTGGATCTAGGTAGCTGGTCACTCACTGTCACTGAACCATGCTTTTACACATGTCATCGTGGTCTGAAGCAATGCTAGTGATCGATGAGTACAGACTAGTATTATTGCAGTGTCACTGTAACTATATTAATCCTCTGCCATGTGTGCTTCAGATATTATCTTGTTCACTTTTCCAAGCACCCCTCAGGGTCTAATTTCCATACAGATTGTTATCATCCACAGCCACAGCCATAGACATTACAGATTGAGTTCTTTCACGGTGTGAGTATGGAGGCAGGCGGGTTGGGAGATTTGACAAGGGGTAGTGGGAATGAAGTTCTGCCTGTGAAGTTCTCAGAATCATGCCTGGTCATAGTAAGTGCTATCTAAGGATCTGCGGTGGTCACTGCCGCTGTTGCTGCTGCTGCTCCTTGGCTCCTCTGGACAAACAAGAAGCAGCAGGTAGTGTTTATATATACACCAGGCAGGCAGTGTCCAGTATGTCTGGAGAAAGAGCAGTGAGGTTATGCTGGGGATCAGTGACCAGTGTCAGTCTCAGAAGCACATCATTCTTTGCAGGTGCAATACAGTCAAAGGGCTGGGTCTTCCGCAGGGGGTATTCCCAAGTGAATGAGACACAGTCAGTTGCTATCTGAGAGAAAATGAAAGAGCAGATTTGTGGAAGATTAACAAATAAGTGAGTTGCAATACCTGGGCATGAAGGCAGAAACGGGAGCATGTAAATATGAGGTGTGGCATGAGCCCAGGGTATGGTTGAGCATGCTCTCCAGGGAGTTGGTAAAGGCTTGCCCTGAAGATGAGACCTGAGTCTCACAGAGCAGATCAATCTTGTTAGAGAACAAGTTACTTGAAGACTACAGTGGTTCAGATTCACTGGCTATAAAATGGGACAACAAGGGCCTCCTCATACTGCAAAGATAAGGAGTGAAAAGTACACTTGAAGTACTAAGCATAGGGCTCACACAGAGGAAACACGCACCATCTATGATTGTTGATGTTGCTGTTATTTCTATGGAGGCTCTTAAATGTCAAATAATTGGAGATTGTTTTTTACAGGCCAAGGAAGCATCTTGAACACTAGAACAGCAAGTGACTGGCACTTTGAAGGGAGAGGGACAGTGTCTGAAGTCAAAGCCAGGATCAATCAGGCAGAATCATCTCAGGAGGAGCCTACATATAAAAATGGCCAGAGAGAACAAAGTCTCTCACAGACCTCGAAGATGTGCCCGCAGAGGATGTGCAAGTAGAGATGGTAGAGATGCAGAACATGAGTTCAAGTGTGTGAATGTACATTGCGGGAGGAAGGGTTGGGGGCATTTTCTTCCCTAGAGTCATGGCTGTTGGGGGCTGCATTTCTGAGAGTCTATTGTTCTATTTCCAAGTCCCTGGGGTCTAGGACCCAAGAGCTAGGTTAAACCTGGCTTCCAAATTTTTTGCAGCCTCACACAACAGCCGCACTCCTGCTGGCTGCACAGGGATGGGACTGAAAACCTTCCAGGGCGATCTAAAGCTCTGGTGAGTGGAGGGGTAGGTATTAATTAAAAAGCAGATTAACTGTCAGTGGTGGATAAAAGCACCAGGACCTAGAATTGCTTAATAAGAAGCTTTGTTACACTGTCTGGCCTTGAGAAGGCAATATTGATCAGAACTCCCTGGCCTGGAACTAATAGAATATTCACCCCCAAATTGCAGCACCTGATTACTTTTAAGGTCATCTCTCCCACGTTCCTTGGAAAATTGTGATGGGATTGGGGCATGGTGAGAGAGAAGAAGCAGCAGGTGGGGAGAGGGAGGGAGGAAAAGAAACCGAGAAGGAGAATGAACAGAGTATGGAATGAAGTGTTCTGGTATTTTTGCCTGAAAAATCAGATATAATAAGCTAGATAAGGCCTTCTTCTTAAAACAACACTTCATCCCTTGGAGAATAGCTTCCTTGGTGCCTAAGTTTACCAGGAAGTGTGTGTGGTACTGAAATTTTAATGAAGGAAGTTTTCAGTATGTTAATCTTGGGAATAAACGAATATGAATTCATTCCTCTCTGTGCTGCTTCCCTCTCCACTGCAGCTATGAGGTACTAGGATAATGTGCTTCTAATGGTGTTTGGGGAATCCTGTGGCTTCCCAGGGAGGGATAAAGAGTGAGGTCTGGGAAAATCTGTTGGGGTGAGACAGGAGGAAATAGGGTTGGGGGCCTCAGGCTCTGCAGTCCTCAGCTCTCACAATATAGTCACATGGTAAGATCATGGTGTCCTGAAGGCAGTATTGTCTTCCTGTGGCTTGTGCATCCTTCTGACCTCACCTACTCATCTTCCCACCTCTAACAGAGTGCAGCTGGTCATGGAGTGTGGACATGAACATGCACATGCACACCCTTGTTGCATACTCCCCAGGACCGGGATTCATGGCGTGGGGAGAGAATCAGGAAAGTGATGGAGAACACGCAAACTCAGGTAACCTACATGTGGAAGAAACCCGCCAAGTGCTCAGGGTGAAAGCTCCATCCCATGTCAGGGTGAGCTCCAAGGATGAGCATGAGGTCAACTGGCCAAGAAGGGTGGTGGAGATGTTCTAAGGAAACTGTGCCAGATCAAGGGCATAAGAATCAGTGAGCTTTCTGTCTCTGTGGCTAACTATCTGAGAAGAACAATCTAAAGGAGAAGAGCTTTATTCTGGCATGTAGTTGCAGAGGCTTCAGTCCATGGTCACTTGGCTTCATTGCTTTAGGTCTTGGTGAAGCTGAAACATCATGGCAGAGGGGTGTTGCAGAGGAGACACTTATCTTCTGGCAGTCAGGAAGCAGAGATAGAAAGGAAGATCCAGAGAAGAAGGGGCTGGGGCTGGGGATTTAGCTCAGCGGCAAAAAGTGCCTGCCTGGCAAGCGCAAGGTCGTGAGTTTGGTTCCTGGTACCGGAGAAAAACCAAAAACCAAAAAAACCAGAGAAGAAGGGGCTGAGGAGAACCAGCAATAGTCTCTGATGTCCCATCCCCTGATTTAACTCCCTTCAGCAAGTCTCCACCCTCTGTTTCCATCACCTCCCATACCATCAAATTATGATCTCATGAATAGGTTAACCCATTTGATAAAGTTAGAACCCTAACGGTACAATCACTCCTCAAAAGCCCATCGACTGACAATCAAGTCTTTAGCACACAAGTTTGGGCTGAGGGAATTTCAAACCTAAATCATTACAAGAAACAGTGTGGCATGTTTTGAAGACATGGAATATTTGATGGAGTGCCGGTAGGTGTGACCAGGCATGGAGCTGGGGTCTGGACCACCCAAAGTCTCAAAGATAAGGCTGTGCCCTGAGTACCGTGGGGAATCACCAGAGATCCTTCAGTAGGGAGAGGATGGACTTGGATGTGGGGTGTGAGGGAGGAGACTTGAGCTACCTGAGCCAGAGAGATCCCTAAGGAGGCAGTGATGCCAACCCCGGGGTAAGCTGATGAGGATCTGAATCTGGGAAGTGACTTGGGGTAGAGCAAAGAAGGCTGTGCATGGGGAATTGAGCAGCTGTGAGGGGGTGGGGGATAAGAGGGAGGGAGAAGGCAAGGATGACATCATTGCCTTGGATCATAGAGTAGAAGGTAGTATGGCTGACATGAGAACCCAGGATCAAAGCAAGCCAAGGGGAAACAGAGCACTGAGTTTTGCCAGTGCTGTCTGAGGTTTCTAGAGATGCCTACGGAGGCTGTATTCACAGGCCTGGTACTCAGGGGACAGGCCCAGGCATGTGGGTCCCTGATACGGATTTAGTAGTTGAGACTATGTAAGAGGAAGTCATCTGATGGCTCACAGAAGCACAAAGAGTGAGAAGGAGGTGGAACAGATCAAACCCAAAGAGAAAGAGCTGCCAGTGACAGCAAAGCCACCATCCAAAGCCTAAGAATGCGCATAATGAGAGGCAACCAGTATTTTCACAAATTCTTGGTTCTACAGACTTAACGGGTGGGGGGAGGCCTAGGTTTTAATAGTAATTTATCTCAATGTAGGCTTTTAAACCTCAATTTATCATTGTCGCTGACAACACTTGGATTAATCTGTTGCTCAGTGTCTTTCTTGCTGCTGCAAATCCCAGAAGGATCAAAGGGAATTGATATACATAAAGAACTGAATTTCAATTAATGCAAGCCCGTGCTAATTTTCCAACACATAACCCAGAAACATTCTCATTCATTGCAATTTTGTCTCGGCTGATCCTCTGGGGGAAACATACCCATAGATTTATTTATTTTTTTCTGGTGTCAGATTCATCAAAGAGGGCATGATGTGGAGGTGGGGACATAGAGGGACCTGGCTGAGCACCCTGCCCCTCCTCAGCTGTCCATGTTTTGCAGGGATGTGGGTGGAAAGCAGATCCAGAATTTGTCTGGAGTTTCTTGGATCCTGTCGGCAATTCTTCTTCCCACAGAAACATGGTCCTGTCAAGCAGCAGGTGGCAAGGGAGCTAGGGGTCTAAAGAGGGCGGCGGCTCTACTACTATGAAACTGGGGCAGGATCTGCCTATGCCTCAGGCTGGGCTGTTTCCTGACTCTCTGGGGTGTGGACCTCAATGGAGCAGTCAGGATTATGGCTTCCCCATGGAGGCAGAGCCTGTAGCCTTAATTCTAGAGAACATGGACTTCACCCTGACCCACAGAAAGAGGAGGATAAGCTGAAGGAGATGAGAAGAGGTTTTTCCTCTCTCCTCTCCAGCACCCACCATGCGATCTTCTACATGGGACAGGGATGCCCTACATTATATCAGCCTGTCAGACTCCCTGCAGTAGCTAAGACCAGCCTGAGCTTGTTTTTTGAGGGGCTTGATGGCCCTCTCACCCGTGCTCTGGTATACAGCCCCAGGCTTATCTGAGACCCTGACATGCCAGCTCCCTGAGCGCAGACAAGGGTGCCGAATGCAACTGTGCAGTCCTCACACCACAAAGGTGCTCCCTGGTGCCCATTCTGATCAGCATTCTGGGATGTGCTGTGCATGTGCTGGAGGAGGAATGTGGCTTTCTTTGCCCTAAAGCACCTTGGGAAATCCTGTACCTAAGAGGTTGTGTTTGCCAAGAGGGGTGGCTCTTCTAGCCCGTCTCAGCAGGTCTCCACATGCCAGCTGGCACAAAGGTACTCTGCACCTGCCTGCCCTGGGCTGCCCAGCTTAGCACACCTCCTCACCATGACCCAGGGGGTGCTTCTGGGTGCCAGAGTGGGGACTCTCCGCCAAGCTCAGATGCAGAGCCTCACAAACAAGCTCATTAGAATTCCCTGGAGTAGCCCGGCTGCCCTCTGCTGTATGTGATTGGCAGGAGCAAAGCCCTGCTTAAATTGCCTTGGCCCAAACTTGGGGAAAAATCAGAAAGCTAAACTGTTATGAGTCCTCATTTGGCCTGTCTCTGAGGAGTCTCAGCCCCTCCTCCACTGAGCCTGGCTCTGGATGAGATCTGGGGTGCTGTTTCAGATATCCCATCACCACCTGTGATGTGAATGTGGCTGGTGACCAGTTCCAGCCAAGGGGCCACCGCTTGCCCCTTTTCCTCTCGATCTATGGTCTCCTTTGTTGAAAAGTGGTCCTTAACATTTTCCTTCCAGAAAATTAAAGGGGCTGTGCTCTGTGCCTGGATCTTAATTTCTAAAGGTGGTTGAGTAACAACATGGAGAGGCCAGTGCCATTGGAAGAAAAGTTCAGTGCTCCTCACGGAGCGCATAGCATGCCATGAAGGGCTGTATGGGCAAGGGGCAGGGGCAGTGAAGGGGCAAAAGGCAGGAAGGCATGGGCCATGGGCCATGGTATTATTGGAGTTTCTCTTGGAAATGCAATGCAGGTCAGCTTACGACTGCTCAGTTTGAATAATTCCAGTAGGCTGTGGGATCTCCCAGGCTCTCGGATGACACAGGCAGGGAAAATAGTGACTTGGTGTATGAGAATTAGATAAAGTAATAGCTGAAGATCTTCAGACTCTTGGCTGTTTGGTTTGTATATGAGAGCCTTTTGCTGTCTCCAAGAACTGGCTGGCCTTGGAAGGACAGTCTCTTTCTGGCTATGTGACATCTCCAGATTCATAGCATTGAGGATGTAGAAAAGAAGGAAATAAAATTAATATAACTGGCCCTGTGATAAATGGACCCGAATAGACAAATACAGAAGTAAGATTATGTTATGAGAAGAGGCTGCTGTGCTTATCTCTGGTCCTGCTTGTCTACCTGGAAATGCAGTGACTTAACACAGCATCGGTTTCCCCTGCAGGCAGGCGGGGTTTGGCAGGGACAGCTTGTCTCTATCCACTGCATGTGGTGCAGGCTGAGCTCCCTGGGCCTCCAGGATCTTGATGGTGTCTCATTTGCTCTTCTGAAGCCTCAGCTGGACCGGTAGGCCCCTCCCGAGGGCGACCTTCTGGCAAGGGAGGCAGATTTCTTTTCTGGGGATCAGAACTCCATAAGGGCAAAAGTAGAGCTTCCAGGGTTCTCTAGGCCTTGCCCTAAACAGGCATGAGGTCACTTCTACCACATTAGGCCAAACAAGTGACAAGGGAGAGAGGTTGTACCTCTTAGTAGCAGCAGTATGCTCAGGTGGGGGTGGGGAGAATTACAAGTGGCCACCTGCACAAACAACATAACAGGAACACTGGCCATGATGAGGTAATAGGAGCATTGGAGGAGAGCTTTCTTCCATCTCAACATGGAACTACATAGGTCACACAGAATCAGTAGACTCCAGGGCAGGAAATCATTTCTGTGTTTCCAGCACTCAATGACTGGCCCTGTGAAGAACAGCTTGATAGGGCAGCAGAGGACAGTGCAGAATTTGGATGTGCACAGGCTTGTACTCAGTTCTTCCTGCCTCTCACTGTTTTGTAACCTTGGGTGGGACCCACCAATGATTTCTTGTCCCACTGAAGATAAACTTCATAGCACAGTATCTTAGTTACTTTTCTGTCATTGCTGAGACAGAATCCCTGGGACCCAAAATTAAAGGGGAAAAGGTTTATTTATCTCACAGTTTATAGAGGTTTCAGTCCATAATCAACTGGGTCCAAGGCAAGGTGGCACATGGCAGAGGGGCAACAGTTCATGGCAGCTGAAGACAGCGGAAGTAACCCTGTTTCTGCCTCTTATATTGTATGCAGTCTACTGGGATTAGGGTTGTGCCAATCTACTCAGTGGACTGATCCTGCAACCACTCACCCTTACTTCTAGTACTCTTAATCCCAGGATTACACCATGAATCAGTCACACACTCTAGATTCAGCCACCTCTGAAAAAGACACATCTAAAACTGCATGAGGCTTTGGGGGACATCCAGACACAAACCACAATACACAGAAAAGTCTCCTGGGCTTGGTTCTCCTTTACCCTTTCCTGCTCCCACTTCCCTCCCTGCCCCTGCTCCAGCTGCTGTGGGCCTGGGCTGTTTTGCCACACAGTCAGCAGGTACTCGCCAGGTCCTTGGACCTGCTGCCACTTCTTCCTGGGACCTACTTTTGCCCCCCAGCAGTCTGTGCCCCCACCGGACTTGCTTGCTTCATTCTGGCCTTTGCTCAGACTTTCTCTCCAGACACAGGTCTTCTTGGGCAATCATGTCTCTCCTTTCCCTGGTCTCTTGTTAGGGCTCTTATGCAATTGAGACCCCTTGTCCATCCCCACTGGAAGTGAAATGTCATTGTTAATTTCTTGGCATTGGGACGTAATATCTGAAACCCACAACTTGAAGGAGAAGAGGTTTATTTTGGCTCACCATTTTATATGTTTCAGTCTGAGGCTGGCTGGCCATCTCAGTTACTTTGCTCTTGTTGCTGAGACAAAATACCCAACACCCAGAATGAAGGAAGGAAAGGTTTATTTAGCCCACAGTTTGTGGAGGTTTCAGTCCATACTCAGCTGGCTCCAAGGTAGAGTGGCACATGGCAGAGGCAGCAGTTCACGGCGGCAGAAGACAGCAAAAGCAACAAGAGGACAAGGGGAGGAGCTATGGCAAGCGGCCTCTTTCCCTCCTTTACATTGTAAACTATCTGCCCCAGGGTGAGTGTAGCATTCATACTCATAATCCCAGCATTGGATCATGGCTCATTCCTAAACTCTAAAAAACCCACGCCATGACTGTGTGAGGCTTTGGGAGAACATCCAGACACATAACGTAACACTGGCTCCAGGGCAGAAACAGCCTTGTGGAAGGCCCAGGTGGAAGAAAGCTGCACACATCATGGCGTCTAGGAAGCACAGGGAGAAGGGATTAAAAGCCACCTCTGAAGCTTAGGGGACATTCTAGATCTAAACCAGTGTACAAGGGGAGAGGGACTAACTCAGATTTGCTCACTGCTGTTTTTGTGGAATCTTTGAGTCACTGGCACATAGTACGAGTTCTTTGCCAGACTTACACTGAGATTCAACTACAACGGTGATGGAATTGGGAGGGTGGAACCTCCAGGAGGTGATTAGTTCAGGAGGACTCCACTCATGGTAGATCAAGCTGTTAATTATTGAGTAGATTGTTCTAAGAGGGAGTTCGGCTTCCTCAGTGTTCTTATTCTTTTATCATGTGCTGCCTGCTGGCACATTATGATAAACCAGTGGTAGCCCTTCCATCCTGGACTACATGGCCTCCAAAACTATAAGACAAAAATTATCTTCCTTCATAAATTGCCCGGTGTGTGATGTCCTGTCATAGCAACACAAAGTGGACTAAGAGAGTATAAACCCACTGAATGAATGAAAACATTAGTTAAGCCTCAAATTTCTTGCCTGTAAAATAGAGATAACAACTCCCACAGTTCAAGATTATTGGGATGAATAGGTCAAACACTTGGTGGGAAGACAGCACTGTCCCCCCATGGCCCCTGGGAAGATGACAACCCTTACTCCCCCACCGGCCCCTTTAAGGAACCAGAGCTTTGCTGTCTGGGCTCAGCTGAGCATGTGGGTGCGTGTAGACTGCTCAAACTGTACTCCCGCCAGCAATGATATCCAACAGGTGCTACCTCTGTTTGCCTAAAACATTTTAGGGTGTAATGGCAACACGCATTGTCTGCCGTCTGAAGCCAAGCATGAGCTGGAGTTCCAAACACATCCATATGCATAGAGTGTGCAGTAATTAGTATAATTATTAGGGGGGTTAATGAAGCTAGGAACAGCACATCAAGCACACATTTAAACAAAGCCCTTTTCAAAAAGTGGGTGGGAAAATTTGCCTACTCAACTTTTGCCTTTTTTTAGAAATGGGATTTCAGGGTTTGAGCTCAGCATGAATTCACTATTCTCCCCACAAACTCACACCACATTTTGGCTCCCCATCGCTGTTTGTGATATTGTTATAAGAGGGAAAAACAGGAGTGCCTGAGGTTATTTCATCCTGCATACCCAGTTAATGTCCAACACTGCTAATTTCACCTCCTTGGCATTCCAGGATGTGGTCTGCACTCCTCACCCCACTATTACCGTTCAGGGCAAAGGTAGCCACAGTGTCCCCTGGGAGGTGGCATCACCTCCTAATCACCTTCCCAGCACAGATCTTCCTGGTCATCTTATTCTTAGGTTGGAGTCCCCAGAAGCAGGTCCTGAGATGAAGGTTCCCAGGAAGGAGAATTTTTAGGTAGTTCTGAGTAGAGGAGGGAGATTGGGGCAGGAAGAGAAAGTAAGAGAAGATGGGTAAATAATAGCACCACCCTGAGCCCTGGGCTCTTGGAGGACAGCTGAGATTTGGACAGGCAGTACAATGTAGGTCATGCCTTAGAACTGTCCTTGTTATGGTGAGAGAGCTAGAATACTTAGATCCTGGCAATGTCAATCATGGCTCAGGCCATGGTGCCCAAACTGTGGGGCAGGGTATCCCAGGTGTTGTGGGATATTTTAATTTTGTGAGGAAAATACAGAAACAGCTGCTAGACACTGTCTCAAGACAGTTCACAGTTTCCACATTAGATTGCCCTACATTCCCTTGAGTGACGTCAAATCTTTGTGAAACTGGGTGTTAAGCAGCAGCTAGGATCAACAGCGAGTACCTAATGGAAATCAATGTAGAGCAGGAAATAAGGGTGGCGGTGTCCAATCTGATTCTAAGAATTGAAGAGCCATACAGTGCCCAACAGGCACGCACATCCCATCAATATGTAATTGTGGTTATTTATGAGTGCAGTCAACATACTATTTTCTGCTTTAATTTTTATGTAGCATATTCGCAATGACTGAATTGCTAGGATATAAATACTAGTTAAAGAGTTGGGACTGCATTTTACTTAATAAATGGAACTATTAGTTTTATTTTTTGCTTTGGCCTAAGAGTGAATGCATCACTGAGACACCAAGGGCCCCAAGGAATGGTAAAAGTTCTAGAACCTCTGGGTAAAGGGCTGCCCCTGAGTGGATGTAAGTTTCCAGGCCCTCTGGCTGTCTGTGCCACAGGCAAAGGGGCCTCCGGTAGCTCGAGGGCAGCCCTCCGGCAAAGAGAAGTGGATACGGGCTGCTGGGAGTGAAGGTACACTAGGAGCCATTGGCACAAAAAATATGAAGGGACTTGAAAGGAGGGTGGACGTGCTGTGCTAGAGCTTCTCAAACTACCGCACGTGCACCAGTCTCATTCTGATTCAGGCTGTGGGAAAGGCCTGAGACACAGCGTTCTTAACCTGCCTCCTGGTGCTGCTGCTGCTCTGAACCTGTCATTTGGAGTAGCAGGAATCCCACACCTTTCCTCTCTGCCATGGCTTGCCCTACCTGCTAGGCATGCGCCTAGTACTTGTCTGCAGTGACTCTCCAGTCTAAGACTGATGCGGAGTTCTTGCGGAAGTCCCAGCACCGGGCAGCTCTGAGCCTCATTCAGACTGACCAACCTGGGCTCAGCCCTGCTTCTGGGCTAGAGGACAATGACTAATGAAGCCCGCTCTCTCTGAAGTCCTCATTCCTCCTAATGGCTGTGTTTACCTAAAATAGAAGATTGAGGGCTCTGGATTTTGAGAAGTGAGAACAGGAAACTTGGAGTAGTACAGAGCCAAACACTGAGACTGGAATACCACTTCCTGGAAGGGCACTGCTAACAAGGCTCTTGGTCTTACATAGCGGCCTCAGCCCATTATAGAGATAAGGAAGTTGAGGTCCAGGGAGCATCAGGGCCGAGACAAGAACTCAGAGCATCAGATCTAATACCCAGGACACTGGCTGTTTCCTGTGGTTTGTCATATCAAGATTAAGCTATCTTAAGCCTACAATGTTAAAAATATGACAGAATCTAGTAGTATTGTCTCCCACTAATGTTCCTGGTGTTGGAGTTCATTGATCAGGGATTGGAGGCTCTGTATATCGCATAGAATATTGTGGGGAATGCTGAGTCATATATGAAAGGTACCATTAGAGCTGAAATATGAAGTGTCCTCCAAGGATTCCTGTATTGAGGACTTGGTCCCCAGAGCAGTCATGTTCAGAAATAGGGCCCAGAGGGGTGATTGGGGCATAGGATTGTTAATCTCATCATGGATTAATCCATTTCTGAGTTCTCAGGAGGTTAGGGTCCGCTTGAAGGGAGTAGGTCACTTGGCATATAACCTGGAAGGGAATATCTTGCCCTTAGCTTTCCCCCACTCTGTTTCCCAGCTACCAGAGGAGAGCAGCTTTCCTTCACCATCATTTCCACCAAGATGTTTCTGTCTTGGAATTGCTTGAAATGAAAACCCTGAAACTGTGGACCAAAACAAACTATTCTTCAGAAAGACAGGTTTGTAGGTGCACTTTGTCCTTGTTTCCATTTCTTTAATCCTGGTATTAAAATGATGCATCTGTACTCATTGCAGTGCCACCTGACCAGACCTCTCAATAGAAAAGGTGAAATATACTTCCCTTCTCTATCACTGTGGGTCCTGTTCAACAGACTGCTATGGATTTACACATCTTGGCCTGGAGTCCTGCTTTTCCTATCTGCTTTAAGAGGAATAAGTTGGGTAATTCTCATTCCAGGACTATGTGGAGACTCTCTAAATGGACCAACCACAGCCTGGCACCAAGCCAATAGGAACCATATCTGTCAGTGAGAAGTAAATGCTTGTTGTCATCTCATGAACTTGTGGATTATTTGTTACATAGCATTATTTCCACAATAGCTGACTAATGGACTGTGGGACATTTGGCTA
The DNA here is from genome assembly GCF_000276665.1 of Chinchilla lanigera. Taxonomy (NCBI): domain Eukaryota; kingdom Metazoa; phylum Chordata; class Mammalia; order Rodentia; family Chinchillidae; genus Chinchilla; species Chinchilla lanigera. Next base: position 11,715,246 of record NW_004955467.1, on the reverse strand, counting down.
GTTACTTACGTTAATCTCTGAGGGATACAGTTTCCTCATCTATAAAAAATGGGCAATAACGCTTACCTTGAAGCTCTGTGTGATGGTTTAATGGGCTATGACATAGGAAAGCACATGGCATGGTGCCTGCTTTGCAGAGGGCTCTCGATGAATGGAGATTTTAGAGAGAGGGCAGAGTCACTCTATGAGAGCTAGATTTGACAAAAGGGTATTGAATACTCACAGTGAATGGCTTAGTGCCAGGAATCATAGGGGATGGATTTTAAGCCCTATTCCTGTTATGTGATTTATATTGGCTACAGACAGGTCACTGGGCAGAAGTCCAGGCCAGATTCAGGGTGGAGCGGAGGGGGAAGTCAGAAATCTACTCCCCTGAATGTCGAGCCTCACTACTGATTACTGGATCTGTATCCTCCTTTCTAGACTATGGTTTCTCTTCCCTTGTATGAGTTTCTGGGCAACTTTACCAATCTCTTGTCACTTCAACAAGGTAGCAGTGATAATGTGTCATCTCAATGACACTATAACAGGAGCAGTATCATATGCACCTGTCAAGGGTAGGATTTGGGAGCTTGGGGTCCTTCCCAAGCCCCCTGGTCTTCCTCTGCCTTTCCTGCTGGAGTGGTCATTCAGATCTACACTCCTCTCCAGGGGCCAAGACTCTGTTCATGAGATAATGTACGATTTTATTTGATTCAGTTCAAAAGTTTCTACCAAAATACGTGGGCGAGGGTGCTCTCACAAAGCTCTAGGGCCCCATGGCTCAGGGTCCTTTGCCATGGCTACTCTGCTCATGAGCAGAGGTGTTGGGAAGGCAGTTTAAGCAGCATTCCTGGCAGGTCTGGGGGTGGCTGTCTGCTTCTTTGTGGCACCACACACTGGGCCCGTGGAAGAGTGGGGAGATGAGTCAGAGCATGAGTGAGAAGAGAGGTCTGGTGATGCTGGCTGGTGTGTGGGTGCTCAGTGAATGTGCAAGGGCTGAGTGGGAGGTGGCCACAGGGAGCAGTGAACTGGGTGTCAGAGTCACAGAGGACACGGCCTTCTCCAAATGAAAATTGCTGCCCTTGCCCCCTGCTCAGCCTGGGAAGCTGATATATGTTTACTTAAGAAAATTCAAATATTACAAAAATATATAAAGAAGACAAACCAAACAAGATATCTAAAATATCATTAGTGAGAAATAACCACTGTTAACATTTCAGGGCATGTAATTCCAGGCTGACTTTTTCTATACATGCGTGTGACTGAGAGTGTGTGTGTGTATGAGAAAGCAGGAGAGAGAGAAACTCTGTATATGCAGCATCATCTTCTATCTAAGGAGGGCAGATTCTGTTTGGTGAGTGGCCAGTTAGAAGCTGACCCTGAGCCCTCGGATGGGTTGGGATGTAAGGGTGGCCTAGATATGGATTTGTGGGTGGAGCAGGACAGGCCTTGAATTGCTCTGTTTCATAAGTGAGAAGCGCTCCAAGCTCCCAGGGCCCATCAAGAGCTAGAGGGAGAGCAATAGAGCTGAAAATAGAAAGAAAACTAAAGGTGCAAAGCAGAGCCCAGTAGGAGGCTGAGCCCTGGGCAGAGGAATGGTCAAGGCCTCTTTGGAAAATGGGGTCATCTAATTACTGAGTTTCAAGTTGCTGGCTTTGTTGCTATGAAAAGCCTTCAACAAGCTCCCACAAACCATTGGCAATGTTCACGACACACGCAGACCTCATGTGAGTGTCCTCGGGTAAACATCAAGGTAAGAGTTGACTCTGTATTGGGGCTGTGATAGTGTGAAACCAACATAGGTATGTGGGAAAGTAAGACAACCCTGACTTTGAGCTCATTCAGGGAAAGGATATGGTGGTGGGGGCAGTGTGATGGAGAATCCGAGTGCAATTATATCAACAAATGTCCTGCCGGGCTTGGTGGTGCATGCCTGTAATCCCAGCACTCAGAAGGCTGAGGCAGAAGGACCACCACGAGGTCCTTCCTGGGCTACATAGTGAGTTTAGGGCAGCCTGAGCTACATAGTGAGATCCTATCTGAAAGAAAAAAAAGGTCCTTTCAGAATTCACACCAATATTGTCCTCAGGGGTCCCCAATTTGTGGATGGGGGTCTTAAACCAACCTTTTCTAGTTCTGACTATGGGTTGGTCCTAGACATCTAGGTTATATGTTTCTGCTTATGGGTTTTATTTGAATGGAATTTCACTTGCTGTTTTACATGTCTTTTCACTCAGCCTGTGTCTTACTCATTTCGACTGATCAATAAGTTTATATCCAGTTCATTCTGCTTCATGTCTAGATGATAAACTGCTGGAAGGAACTAACAATGTATATCGCCACTCCTCTACCAATAGGCATTTAAATAATGTCCAGTATTTCTGTGATAATAGCCTTCTATTTCTATCCTTAAACATTTGTTGATGTGGTTACTGAAAAATTGATTTTAGGTTAGAATTCCTAAAACAAACAACCTCGAAACAAACATACAAAAAAAAAAAAAAAAAAAGCCCAACAAAATATAAACCACATGGGCAATTCTATTTCATTCTATGGAAAACTAGTTGAAGGCCTTGCCAGCAGCCCCAAAGATCTCCACAGGGTGCAAAGGGTAGTGGGATTTTAGTGAGCATCACCTGGCCTGTCAGGTTGTAGGTGCAACACCAACACCTCCTTATCCCAGGGGAGTCAAAGGATCATGGATCCAATTCTTTCCCTGACTGTGAAATTGGAACTGGGTCTGTTTAGTTTTTTAATATTTACTCAGTTTGAAACCATAACCTATGACCGCTGCTGGGAAAAAGACAAAGTCTACTGAGGGGAATGGATTTTATGTTGAAAAATTTAGCAGCTCAGGCGAGAAGATGCCATTCGGCTCCATATCAGAGCTGGAAGCTTCCTTAGAGAGTATTTGGTCTGGTGTCTTCATATTACAGACAGGGGAAACAGGCCTATAAGCACACAATTTGTAATACAATAATGAGAACCACCCAGTTAGCTGGGCACCTTCCTATCCTCATTTTTCAGAAGAGAGAAGAGGAAACAGGAACTTTAGAAGTCTGGAGCCCAAGACTGCACAGCGTCACGAGAGACCACTGTCCCCTATGACTGATAAGGGACTCTAGGGCTCTGGCTCAAGGTTCCCTGTTTTTCTCCCTCACAAGCCAGCCCTCAGGCAGAGCTGCTGATGTGTGGCTACACAGCTCCCTGTCCAAGTGTCTGTCACAGCTCTGAGCCTGGGGGGACATTCTAGGTGGACAATGAAAATGAATAATTCAATAAAAGTGAATAATTTCCATGGCAACCTTGCCAGCAAGTGACCTGTTCCGCTGCTTCCCAGGGCTGGGTTCACCCTAATGAAGAAGTGCCATGTTACACTCTGCAGAAGGAGCTGGGAGATGGTTTTCTTTTAAGGAAACTGAAATGAAACAAGGTTGACAAAGGCAGCAGGGCTGGGCCTTGTGGGACCCCTGGTCAGACATCCCGGTGGCAGTTCGCAAAGAATGTGGCAGGCCCCCCTTGACCAGAGGACAGAACTTGCTGGCGGGAAGTGTGCATGGAGATCAGTCCCCAGGTTTCCATGAAAACTGCATTGTTCCACAGTGTACAAGGGTTCCAGGGTACTATTTGCAGAACTCTTGTAAAATCCTTTTGCAGTAAGAAAGGGAAACTGAGCCCCAGAAAATTTTCCCTTAGAACAGAGTCTACTGCGACTTTGCTGGTGAGTCAGCGATGGAATGGAGTTGAGCCACCAAGAGCCAAGATAATGAGAGAAACAACCTCGGGGGGTGGCTGGGGTATGGTCAGGACTGTCCTGTGTGTGCTGGGAAGTGTGTAGACATCAATGCTCAAGTAGAAGCTTTGCCATGGGTGCCTGGGTGAGTTCATGAAGGACTGGTTATGCTAGGACATGCCAGGGAGGCTTGGAAGCCCTCTGGCCATGTACACTGTTCTATAAGAGGGTTTATCTACAATGTAAATGTCACCCCCTTTGGTGGGGCTTCCCTGTGCAAAGTACAACGTGAACAACTACCCAGAGTGGCCTTGGTGAGCTCTCCGGCTTTAGGCTAATTATCTCACCTCTCTAAGCTTCTATTTCTTTTGTAAAATGGGACTAGTCAAGGTAAACCCGGGTCCTTACTGAATTCACAACAGGTGGCCAACCCCGAGGAGAGGGGTGTGGCAGGCAGTGTTTGGAGAGGGAGGTTAGAGGAACCAGGAAAATGAAAGAACGCAACTTGGCTCATCCTCAAGAATAAGCAGCACTGTCTTTGCTTTTCCTTCAAAGGATGAGAGAAAAGTATCAGAGCGGGAGGCAACTAGCCCCAGTCACAGCTAGCAAGTTGCAGAAGCAAGGTACACACTCAGACCTCCTGAGCTCAAGGCTTTACCCTCTTCCTCTCCAACTTCCTTAGGCTCCTGGCAGCTGAAGGAGTCATTACAGAAGAGGAGGAAGAGGAGGAGGGGACTGAGCCTGGGAGCTGCCTCTGTGGAGGAGTTCTCACTTCAGCCCTTTGGACGGCAGCCACACAAGAATAAAATGAAGTGACGATCTGCGAGCGCGGTCTCTCTTTTTCCAATTCAATTACATCTGCCAACAGCAAATATCATCTTTTCGGGCCATGGGAGAACTGCAGCTTTCGGGAATCTTTGTCACATCACTGTAAATCTATCACCATTTCCTCCTGCCTTGGCAAAGGTGTTCCTTTAAACTAACACTACACACACCCACCTCTCACTCTCAGCCTGGGCACATGTGTTTTACTTTTTGTGACAGTGATTGTCAAACACAGCCTGATTTTATTTGGGGCCTGTGTAGTCATCAAGAATAGATGCTTCCCTTTTGTATCATTTCATAGGTCAGATCATCAGACAGGGGTAATAGTAGTAGTGAAAATAACAACAGTTGCTCAGTGTTCTGCTGATACTTGCACCTAACAGCTCATTTAGTGAAGTACCAGGTGACGTTGATATTTTTATTGTTATTCCCATTTTATTTTTATTATTCCCACTTGTTGAATAATAGAGTGGCAAGTCTAAAACAATGTCTTCGACAACAATATGCATTCACCTAGGTGTCGCCTGACTTCCCCTGAGACACCGGGCATCTCCAACACTTTCTAAGGGTCCTCTGATGACAGCTTCTGAACCAGCTTCAGGTGTGAAAAGTAGACATGTATCCAGAATCCCAGAGGCAAGCCTTGACACTCAGTAAAAAGGCCAGAATCCTCAGGCCTGGCCCTCTCTAGACCCAAGGCAGGGGTTCTAAACACAAGCTTGTTTTCATTTCCCAGAGGACATTTGGCAACATCGGGAGAGCTCTGATTGTTGGGACAATGGCCAAGAAGAAGGGTTGCTATTGACATCGAGTGAGTGAGGACAGAGATACTAAAGTCCAACAGAGCATAGCGTGGTTCTTAGAATCCAGAATTATCTGTTCCAAAGTAGTCAGTAGGGTTAAAGTCTCAGGGAAGGGACAGACAAAATGTGTGGTCAGGAGAATAGCAGAGAACAAAAAGTCTGCAGGGGTTAGGACACTGGCTGTTCTGGGGCTCCTTTAGCTTCAGGCACTGTTCTCAGGGCATTCTACTCATCCATGCCTTTCACTCAAACACCTGTGGCTGGAAGGGGGATTTTTGGCATCCCCATTTTACAGAGGAAGAAATTGAGGTTTGAGAGGTTAAGAGATTTTTCCAGAATCACACAACTTAGAAGGGCAGGGCTGGGCTCAGAACACAGACAGCCTGGTACTAGACCATAGTTCTACCTTAGCTGCTTCTCCACTTGCCTCTAAGAGCCCAGGCTTTGGGGCTGCCCTGACCAAGTTTAAAGTTCTGCGTCTGATACAAAGTCATATCTGTATGACTTTGACAAGTATCCAACTATTCTGAGACTCAACTTTCTAAACTCTTTATCAGGGATTTGTTATGGTTAATACATTGTGTCAACTTGAGAAGTTTAGAAGGTTAACTAAGGGACTCAGCAGAGGGCCAGGGCCCTTACTTTGTAAACATCCTGAGCCTGTGCAAGAGGAGGGCACTGTGACCTTGTGGATGTAAAGGAGCCCTTCCTTCCTGCTTACAATATAAGGGAAGAAAAAAGAGGCTTGCTCACCTCCCCCTGCTCCACACCCCCCTCCCCCGCTTTTGTTCATGTTGCTTTGCTGTCTTTTGCTGACTTGAAGAGTTGCCCCTGTGTCACACCATGCCCTGGAGCCAGCTGATTATGGACTGAAACATCCACAAACCGTAAGCTAAATAAACCTTTCCTTCCTTAATTTTGGGTATAGGGTGTTTTGTCTCAGCAACAAGAGAAAAATAACTAAGATGGGATTCTATATTTGTTTCTAGGGCTACCTTCCAATTGCCAAATTCTTGGAGGCTTAACATAATGGGAATTTATTCTTTCACTGTTCTGAAAGCAGAAGTCCAAAATCAAGGGGCCCACAGGGCAACAGTCCCCCTACCCCAGAGGCTCTGGAAGAGAGTTTATTCTTTGCTTCCTCAGCTCTGGGTTTTGCAGGCACTGCTGTGCTGTGGCTGTAGAATTCCAAACTCTGCCTGGCCTTCTCTCAGACTTCTAGGGTATCTGAGTCTTCTCTTCTGTCTTCTGTTAAGGACAGTTGTCAGAGATTTAGGGCTAATCCAGGATAATCTCATCTTGAAAGTCTTAATTTAATTGCATCTTTTGTTTTTCTAAATAAAGTCAAGTTCTAAGAGTTAGAATGTGGACATATCTTTTGGGGGGGCCACATCCCACCTGCTATGGACACTGCACTGATGCTACATCATCAGATGGATTATAAATGGAAAGACACCAAGCATGTAAATCCTCAGTAAATCTTAGATGACCCTAGCTAGCATGTGGTGTGTACTTTGTAATTCCAGAAGATACTATATGACTACTACAGCTCTGTCTTGTCTTGGTGGAGTGACAGGATGCAAGATTTGGTACAAGATTTGTATCAGTGCTTTGGGTTCTAGTTATTTGGGTGAGTTTATGGTTCCTTGCTTTGGGCTGAGTGTCTGAGACTAGGAGATAGTGTGGGTCCTTCATCTTTGCCCCAGCCCTGCCTTCTCCATCCTGCTTACCTGTGTCTGCACTGGCCTAGCATCCCACCCACCCGGTGACCATCTCTGAATCCCCAAGTAAGCATATAGACTGTGCAGATCCCAAAGTCACTCAGCCTGAATGGGGAGGCAGGTTTGCAGTTCTGCCATTTGATAGGATCCTTGAGAATAGGAATCATTAGTGAGTATTGTTTTCCTATGTGCTCTATTTCTGGGCTGGGGCATTTCATGCTGGTACAAACCCCTGAAGAGCTGTCTCTATGGGAGTAATGCTCCAGGAAGTGGCAGCCCCATGAGTTTGAGTCTTGGGGGATGAGGTTATGAGGCAAGATGACACGGTGAGCTCTGAATGAGACACACCCTGGTGCTCTGAAGCCATTGAGAGTGCCAGGCTGCAGGACCTCACCTCTCTAGGCTGAGACTTGAAGGACGAGAGAGGAGGACAGGCTACAAAGTACCTGGGAACCAGCTCAGGGGAAATGAACTCTATCAACATTAAGGACCCCGAATGAGTTGTGATTCTTACAGAGCTCATTGCTCTCTGTTCCTGTCCAGAGCCTTGGTAATGCAAAAAGGACTCACAGTTCATGAGCCCAAAGGCAATCTCTCTTTTGAGTCTGGGTTAGTCACAGTGGACCTCATGGGGGGAGAAGTACAAAGCCTTCACTAAGGATGGGTAGCAAACCCAGGTATTGTGGATTTGATCTTAACTATTAGGCTTCAAAAATAATCTCTCCAAATGCAATCATGGAACCGAAAAGGACTTGAGTGGGGATGTGAGAAATATCCAGACAAAAGTCTCTAATTAAGTTAATCATATCACAGCAATGTTAATGCCTGAGTTACGATAAATGCATCCAGGTTACGAAAAGTGCTCTTAATGTTAGGGAATTTGGCTAAAGGGAGTTTTCTCACACTTACTATTCTGCCTCTGGCTAACAAACTCTAATCATCATGAAGGAAACTGAGGCTGTATAGCCCTTGGCCCTTGAAACATGATGTAAGCTTCCTTGGAACATGTTTAATTTGGCCCTGCTGGCCAAATGGATTCCACTTCCCTTGGCCCAAGTGTCTGATGGACCCAGGAGGAATTGGGTGAAGCCTGCCTTTAAGGCAAGTCAGCAAAGAGGAATCAGTCCCTTTCCAGTGGATGGCATTAAACAATGACAGCTCCGTCTTCTAAGCACATTTACCTCACTCCAGGGGGTGTTTCCCAGTGCATTATCACATGGCGTGGTTGGCTGGATCTCCATTTGTCACAGCAAACATCAGGCATATGGTAATGGTCCCGTAAAACATGCCCTGTTGGGTCTTAATGTCTATTTAATGACACCTGCTATGAAGGCTCCCATAACTGAACTAGTAATGGGAGATGAGGGGATATTAGATTTTGGAGAAGGAGAGTTCTCTGAATGACAGGCTGCCTTTCCCCAGGAGGCCGATGTTGTGCTAAGTTGGGTGGGGATGGCTGGTATAAAATCACAGAGTTTAACTGCGGCAGGCACCCTTAGAGATGAGTTGGCCAGGAGAGCTCTTTGTTCTAATGGTGAAGGGGGAGAAGGAAGCCCCAAGGGAGGGGTACAGAAATAGTTCCAGCAGGGACACATGGAATATCAAGCTTGGTCAGTGTTTCTCTTATTGACCATTACTCCATGTTCAAAGTGAATCCCCACCATTCCCTCTCCTATTTGGGGTGGGGAAGAAAAGTTAATTTCGGTGAGAGTAAGGTTGAGGGATTTCTTTTTTATCTTCCCAAGAGTTGGAAATCTTCCAGCTCCCTTCCATCTCTTCTCTCCCTTCTTTCCGCTTGCTCTATCTGTACTTCTCAGCCTCACTTGTCAGCCTCAGGTAGAAAGAGGTGGAGTGTGTTGTAGGGAAAGAAGGTTCCAAGAAGGAGAGGGAGATGTCACTCCTGTTCTTGTGAAAATCACGTCCTGGGAAAGTGCAATTCTGACAACAAGAGCCCATGCGTTTCCTGTGTGGCGGGTTAAATACAGAGATGCTCACTATGGAGACCGCGTTTTCCAAAGAGAATTGCATCACTCATGCTCTTCTATACTCTGGTATCCAGAGGAGAGTTCAATTTTCCACAGCTTGAATCCATGTTGGCCCATGACTGACTCACTTGTACCCAACAAGATGTGGCTAGATGTGACACTGAATGCTTTCTGAGTCCAGATCAGAGAAGGCAATGTAGCTTCTCCTTGCTTCCCTTGGGACTGTTCCTCTGAGGGAAGTCAGACACCTTAAGAAGTGTGATTGAGAGGCTAAACATAGATGATGCAGTCAACAGTACTCTCTGAACCCCCACCTGGGTGCCTTCACATGACTGCTGCCTCAGCTTATATGCGCCTGCAGACTGCACGAGTGACTGGTCACTCACTGAGCTCTTCCCGAGCTCCTCACCAGCAAAACTGTTAACAAAATAAAATAATTGCTTTTAGGCCTCTAGTTCTTTGGGAGTAATTTGTTACACAATAATAAATGGAAAACTGAAGCAAATTTAGCTCTTGCCACTGAAAGATTCACAAAATCATCAGAGACTGGAGACGCCTAAGTACTGCTCAAATTATGACATAGTGCATCTATAGCATAGGAACATGGAGAGGAAATGGCCAAATGGCCAGAGAATCAGGGTATTTGGCCAGGAAAGGACAGCATGTGGAACAGCAAGGAGGCATCACAGGAGGTCAAGTAGGGCCATTTTTTTCTCTCTCTCTAGTACAGAACCCAGGGCCTTTGCACTGAGCTATGTCCCAAGCACTTCTTTTAAGTTTTTATTTTGAGACAGTGTCACACTGTCACACTTGTTCAGGCTGAGCTCAAACTTACTATATTATTGTCTCAGCCTCTTAGAGTGCTGGGATTAAAGGAGTACACCACTGCTGCTGGCTCAAGTAGGGACTATCTTGATGCAGGGATAGGGAGTTCTGTCAAATCATGCAGGACCTAGAGAGAGAGAGGGAGGTAGAGAGAGAGAGAGAGAGAAAGAAAGAAAGAAAGAAAGAAAGAGAGTGTATGTGTGTATTCAGAACCACAGGTTAAGGATAACACATCCTTAGATATGAATTAAGCCCACTAGGAAGTTGGTAAAACATTTTCATGTTAAAACCAATAAGAAGAACTATAAAATAAAAATGCAAAAATATGATATTTTAGGATTAATTACAGAAGTCCAATAAATTATGTAGCTTTTTAGGCTGTAGTGTGGGCTCCTTGGAGGTACAGGTTTGTTGCTTAGGAGGTCTTTGGTGGAAATGTTGAGAAGCTCTGAGTAGGTGATATTTAACTATGGCATCAACTTGAATAAGAAACACCCAGCTAATTGGTTTCCCATAGTTCTGGGAGTGTCTGAATGGTGGACTTACTGAAGATGGAAGACCCACCCTGGGCGTGGGTGGCACCAAGTAATAGACTGATAGCCTGGATGGAATAAAAGGGGAAAGCAGAAATAAGTCCCACTTCTGTTTCTTCAGAACAGCTGCAGTATTTGCTTTTGCTTTTGGATATCAGTCTCCAGGCTTCTAGTGTAGAGCTTTTAGCTTCCTCATACAGAGTTGCATAGGAGTCTGCAGTGAGCTCCAGACTTTTGACTTTTGATTGGATCCTTCAGATCTTCAGCCTGCAGATGGCCTTCTACATTCTTCCATGCCTGACTCTGTAGACACTTACTGTAAGCCTACCTTGCCAACCCCTATACCTATGCCTATATCACATACCTGTATAAGTATAGATATATCTTACATTAGGTCTGTTCCTCTAGTGGACACTGATAGTGTTGCTTTTGAAAGGTTTTCATCTAAGGGTGTAGCAAGACTGGGCCTATTTTAGGATGATTTCTCTGGGAACAAGAATGGAAGATGGTCTGGATAAGAATGAAGGCAGGAGGCCCATTTAGAGCATGTTGGAACATTCAAGGCTGAGGTCCATGGAATGGAGAAACATGGGGAGGGACAATTTTAAAAGAGCTTTCTGAGGTAGAGTTGACTGCATTCATCACCCACCCCTTCCTGTTTCTATGTTGATATCTCCTTCCCCAAGAAGTTTCTTTCTGATATGGATTAGAACCCTTCATAAGTGGTTGGACAGCTTGCTGTGTTTCTCTTATTGTACTGATCGCACCCCATGTGCATGACACCAACACCACTGAGAGCATTTACTGAATTCTTCCTGCATGCCAAACACTTTTCTTATTTTCAGCTAGATGCATATTCACCTGTACAGTAGTTATTACTATTAATGTAATTTTATGAATGCAGGACTTGAGGAGTAGATATGGTATTTCTTTTCAAAAGTTTTATTGTAGGTAAAGGAGCTGGAGTGGCATGTTTACCTATATCTTCAATGAGACCATAAACAACCTGAAGTCATGATCATATATTTAGCATTTTACTTATTCCCTGTATCCCCATCACCTGACATAGTATGGTTAATTAGTATAATAATTGATTGGATACTTTATTGACAGCGCACTAAAAGTCTATACATGCCTGACCCCATCTCATTACCATAGAAAGAGGGCTCAGAAAGGGCCTCTTCCCTGGCATGCCATCCTTCTCGGCCAAAGTCAGCTTGGATTTGCTCAGCTCTGACCAAATTCTGCTGATTGCTAGCCCAACCATGCTCGGCTGAGCACACCAGGACTTAACAAGGTCTGAATTGTTTCAAGGAGTGTTTTCAGCAAGTTGTAAATGTGTTTCACTGAGTCCCGTTGCTACATATAATTGATGTAGCTGATGAAAAGAAATCATGATCCCATGAATCATTTCTACCTGTTTACAAGTACATTTTGTTCCCCATCTTCCAGAAGGACGCACAAAGCACACTTTAAAGGAAAATGTATTTGGTATTGACATATGGTAAGACCGTCTTGCATTCCAGTTCCTCACTGGCTCAGATGATCTGCAAAAAAGAAAAAGGCAAGCTCGTAATTACTATAGATTTTTTTTTTACATACCCACTGATAATTGTTTTTAAGTATACACCAGGCATTTGCAAGAATGATCATTTTATCTCCATTTGGTTTGTTTTAGGATAATAAATATGGCAGGCACCTTGGGATGTAATTATTTGTGTATGCATCTTTCACTCTCATTTTATGGGATGAAATATGCATCACTCTAATTTACAACCATCCCTTCCTTGCTCCCGGTGCCTCTGCTAAACTTAGCACATGTAGCCATTTGTTAATATAGGAACAAATGAAGGAAGGAAGTAATAAACCTTCTGGAAGAAATATTGAAAAACCTCAAAAGGGAAGTCTTCTTTTTTTGTAATGATGACTGAGATTGATTAAGAGTCTGAATGAATAGTTGGATCTGAAAGAATGAGAGTTTGAGTATTTGCTCTAGTGAGGCTGTATCAGTTAACTGATGCTGCAGTTGTGCTGTATAACGAACCAGCTGCAAACACAGTGGCTTAAATCAGTATTCATTCTCATAATTATGAGTTTGCAGGTTGATTACAGCGTGGCTGATCTAGTTGGGATAGGCGAGGTGGATCTGCTTCATGCTACAGGTTGATTGGTGCTGTTCATGCTACAGCATAGACTCAAGTTTATCACGTATTTGGTTAGGGTTCTTCTCTCAGATGGCATTGTCTAGGTCTAAAAGGCATATCTAGGTTACTGAGCTGGGGTTTTTGTCCCATGAAGGGTAAGAACTACTATGGTAAAATCAACTCAAACCATCACATAGACCTTCCAATATAAAATATCATAGTACTGCATAATATACTCATTGAAAAGCAGAGAAGTATAATTTCCCCAATGTTATTAAGTCTATTGAGAGGACAGAGTGAAAACACAAAGGAGAGGTGAGGATGACAGGTAGTGACTAGATATCTGTGTCCACCATGTGACTCCAGCCACGCCAGACCAGTCACTCCTATCTCAGGTCAAGCTACTGCCCCTGACCTCTGCTTCCTGGTTCTCACCCAGCCATCAATGTTTTTCTCCATGCTAAACCCAACGGAAACTTTCCAGACCTCTTATTTGAATTGTTCACAGCTTATAATACTGTCAACCACTCCCTTCCTGAAATTCTCCATTCTCTTGCATTCTGTTTTGTGATTCTCATTTGAATTTTGTTCCATCTCTCTGAGTATTTCTTCTTAGTATCTTTTCTAGATTCACTCAAGTTTTCAAGGAGACAAATGCTGATGACTGAGCTAGAGGGAAAAAATTGTGTGGCAGTGAATGGTCCCACAGTCTTTGCCCTGGAAATATACTAGCTTCATGCTAACAGTACCTGCTGTGATATGGAATATGGATGGTGAGCTCATCGGGGACCAACTGTCATATTTAAACAATAAACTCTCCATCTGCCTATAAAAATGCAGATGAAATTTCGAGCCAGTGTTGGCCACAGCATGATTTCTATTTCCCTTCTGAGTTGCTGTGGGTACTATTTGTGCCTACATTACCTGGTCTCCTAGTAGCCACAGCAGAGTCTAGCAAGTCAGTGCTATGCTGATTGCATTAGTTCACATTTACTGCATGTGTAGAAGGAAAGGTATTGCAACCATGAGCTAAAAAAATAAACTTGCTCCCTCCACTTCTTAAAAACTTTGGCTTTATCTTTCCACGCTATCTCTCAACATTCTTCTCCAGCATGCACCAAACCAAAATCATTTCCATGTTAGTCTGGTTTAGCTCTTCAAAACGGCCATTTACCTTCCTACTTGCAAATCTCTACATCATTCAAAGTCCAGCTCACATTCCCTTCTTCCTTCGTGCCTTCCATGTTTCCCCAGCAGGAAGCAACTACTTTGCCTCTGAACTCTTTTAGTTCTACTTTGAATCTCTTCTAGAACATTTATTACTACTGACCTTGTATCACCATTATTTCTGCCTGCTACTTCTATACTTCCTTCTCCAGTTTCTTGGTGGTTCCATCCACTGGGGAGTTCAAATTCTGATTTACAACAGTAATCAGCCAAAGATTACAATAAGGCTAATGATTCCTCAATAAGTCAATAAACAGTTTAGCAACAAACGAGTTGGGGTAGGTGTGGCACTCTGGGAAAAATGGTTGAATATGTTCTTAAAAACTTCTATTTTAGGCTTATAGTTTTGGAAAAGAGTAAAATCCATTTTTAATGAATCCATCTCCTCTTTGCAGAATTATTTTGTGGTCTCTTTCATAGGGCCAATTACATTTATGAAGATGAATTATGACAGTCGAGAACCCATGTGCATGGAGTACTGTGTGCTAACTATGTAATTAGTGGCTGCAGCTAGGAGAGGAGTTTGTTAGATATTTCCATAAGAAAAAACACATTATGATCCATAAAAAGCAATGAGCAATGATAATTTCATTTTTATTGGTCATTTAAAAACATTCACTGATAATTCTCCCAATGCTTAATAGGCATATGTTTGCTTCCTTCAGAATATACCCATAAACTTGTTGCAAAAAGCTTTCTTACATAATTGTTCAGCCTCACTTCTATCATGAAAGACTTCCAAAGACAGGAAATGTGAAGTTCATCAAGGGCATTTTAGCAGGTGATGTCAGTTATTCTAAAACAGCAGCTCTTTTCCAGCGCTACTGCAAGGGCCAGGCCCTAGGTAACTACTGCATTACCCTCCTCCAGCCCAGGGTGTTTCCCCCTGAGATGGTGTATTCCCTGGTTTGTATTTGAATTAGGAAAGAATAAACCAGTGTTCCTTCCTTTCAGTGGTTATCCAGAGGATGCCTCTAGGTCCTGGACCCGAAGTTCAGGCCAAAGACAGACTTGCAGCAGGTGATAATAAATGTTAATCACATGAGTGAAGGGCCAAAGGTTGGATGGGTAAATGAAGGAATGAAGGTTAGATAGATTCAGTTGAGTTGGGTGGGACTTCTCATATCCTATCCTTGATATTCTGGCACAGACTTCAGATCCTACCAATGGTTCTCAGCTCTTCTGGAAAGAGGACCAGATTCTTGAACACCCCAGGAGGTAGTTAATAGCCTCCAGAGCTGCCTCTCAAGTTCAGAAAGAAAAATACTTTCATGTGCTTCCAAAAACACTTTAGGAAATTATTACAATCTTCCTAACTGGAAATTAAATCCTCCTCATGAAAAGTGTTTCCTTTTCCTTCTTGCTTCTTTTGGCTACATCATTCCATTCTCTGGCTCCTGACTGACCCTTCAAGACCCATTTTCTTGTCATGTGCAAGCCCAGCAAACTGTCAAGGATGAAAGTGGGGACTAAGAAACTAACTGGCAGTTCCTCCAGGGGAAGAACCCAGCTCACAGCTTTTGGGACAAGCTGGTTTCTCTCCAGAAACTAGGTCTATCTATTTACATATGCTTTGGAGAATGTGGAAGCCCCACACACTTTCAGAGTGTGGGGTGTATGCGTGTGTGTGTTCATGTGTGAGAAAATGTACGTGTGCATATATGTACACACTTGCATATATGTATATGCCTATGTTATTGAGTATGTGTGAGTGTATGTGTGTGCACGAGTGTGTTTGTGTATATGAGATTATGCTTATGTGTGAGGCAGGAACTGTGCGCATGTCTCTCTGTATGTGTGTGTACACATGTTATACACTTGTGTGTGTGCATGTGTGTGTGAAGATGTATACTTGTGTGTGAGAAATATGTGAGCATGTGTGAGAAAAGTTTGTAAGCCTGTCTGAGGTCATATGTGAAAGTATAAATGTGTGTGTTTATGTGTCGAAGGAAGTGTATTTATGCACATGTAAATGTGTGTATGTGTGTGTTGTCCCTGAGTGTCTGTCTGTTCTGATTTCCACAGAATTCTCTGTATGTAGGGCAGGTAGGAAGGAATGTGGAGGAAATACATGGGCTTGCCCTTCCTCTGAACATTAGGAAGGTTAAGTGGCCACTGGCTGGCAGGGGTGTGTTGAACCCTATGTGTGTGTTTACACCTGTCTGAGCACCATACCGTATGTTCTCCCAGCACCTAAGGCTTTTCTGGGAGAGCTACTTGGTTAGGGTCATAGCTCCAACATTTCTATGCCTGTGCCAGCAATCTGGGTTTTGCCAGCACTGATGGTTCTACAGCCTGGCGTTCACAGGGCCATGGCCTGCTCACTATCCGCCCTTTCTCTGTGTCCTCCTTTCCACTGGGCTGTCTTCCTTTCTCCAAACAGTTTTTGTCTGTGCTATTCTCTGACACTCTGTGGCAACCTCAAGACTAGTGTTTGTCCTGGAGGATTATTAGAAATGATGTCAATGATCTAGTCACCTACCCTTGCTGATGTGGGAGTAGCTCAAAGGTCTTGTCCTGGGCACAAGCAGAATCTGTCCTAGACCCATAAAAAGTGAGACTGTCTTTTTTCATATCCCTTGGGAGTTTGTCTGAAGTGATACTCAGTGGTGTGGTGGATTAACTAATGGTCAACTACAAATGACCAGTGAACTGAGTCAGCATGGTTCTGGGTGTGGAAGGCCCACCTAAGGATGGTTGCCAATGGCATAAAAGGAGAACTGGAGAGAAAAGTTGTATGCTGTTGATTTTCCTGGAGAAACTTATATGTGTGTGGTTTTCCTGATACGAACTTAGCTGTGCTCAGGTCTTCTCTGTCACCAAGGCTGTCTGGCTGCTGTTCCCTTTGGGGCAGCTCTGGTCTTTGCCTTGAGCATTGCCTTCTGGCTTCTGTGTAGATCCCTCAGTCTTGTGGCTTACCCTCTCAATGCAGACATTCTAGCTTCCTCCACTGGCCTTTTGGCCTTCCTGGTGCCCATCCTTGATATGGACTTGCATGAGACGTTGTCATGGGCTCTAGGCTTCTGGTTGGACTCATGTGGGATATTGCTGTGGTGTCTAGACTTTTGGATGGATTCTTTGGGTCTCTAGCATGGATGTCTCTGTTGCACTCTTCTGCATTTGATATTTTTGGTGAATATTATAATATTATAATCCTATAAATTATGTGTTCTGTAATAAATTGGTTACCTTGCAAGTCCTGACTGTGACATGTGGCTTCTATAATGGGTGAGTTAGTGGGGTTTTTCTGAGGGAGAGGAGGGAAATCATTGGGTGGTGAAAGAGCATGCTCACTATCATTGCCTGGGTTCCAAGAAATCCCTTGCTTTAGTCAATGTGGAGTGGGCAATTTCTTTTAGATCTATCTCACAGTTTTTCTTATTTATTTGACCACTAATGCCTATCTTAGTCACTTTCCTCCTCAATGGGACCACATACCCAACACCCAGAATTTACAGCATGAGAAGTTTACTTTATCTCATGGGTACAGTCCATGGTCAGCTGGATCCAAAGCAGAAACAGGATGACAGAGTGACATAGTGGAGAAGCTCCATCATGGCAGTCAGGAATCAAAGAGAGAGAAGCAAGGAGCCAGAAAGGGAGATGCACTCTTCCAGGTTACACCCCCCAGGGAACCACCTCTTCTGATCAGACCCCACTTCCAAATAGCAAGTCAGTTCTATCCCCCTCCCCCTCGACGATTCGATCACCCTCCAAAAGCCCCACCTATGAGCACATGAGGCTTTTGGGAAACATTCTTGTTCTAAACCACAACAATGTCTTTGTCAATTAATTCAATATTTAATAAGTGTCAAATGAAGCCAGTGGATCAGAGTGGCCAGCTTGGTGACTGCCATTTTCTGTGTGACTTCTGGAAGCTTTCATTTCCTTATCTGTTAAATAAGAGTTAATATAATATCTGCCTCAGGTGGTATTAAATCCTCCATAGATGTTACTGCTATTGAGGTTGTCCCTGTTTCCACTACTTTGAATCAAGTGACAAGTGGGGTGCAGTATAAACAGGTGACTAAGATGACCCCTGCCCTGTGGCAGGTCACAGTGAAGCTGCCAAAGCAAATATAAAGAAACACTAATGATGACTAGAAGCACAATGATGGAAATAGGCCTGTGAGCATTATACAGGAGAGACCTGTTAATTTTGCCTTTTGGCTGTCTGGAGGAGATATGTTCACTCAAGCCTCGAAGGATACTTGAGACTCAAATAGAGACAGGAAAAGAAAGACTTCAGGCAGATAGAAGACCTGCCATTTAGGCTGGCTGAAGCATACATGGAAGATCACAGAAATTGTGGGTGGACTACAGAGGACTTTGAATACCTAGCCAAGTGAAGACTTTGGTTTTTATTCTATTGGCCATGGAAGTGACTCCAACATTTTAATGAGAGGAGCAATTGGATCTGATCATCGCCAAGGGTAAAGCTTACCATTGTTGAAATAAAGATGTTTACCTGAGATTGAAATATTTGGAGGAATAAGTGGCCATAATTTTTGGGTGTTTGGGTTTACTTCCTGCTAAAGGCAAAAAAGCCAGGAGGAATGATGCCACAGGGAACACAGGATGCCTGCTATCAAGGTCAGATAGCCAGCTTGTACTTAGCAAGGACTATGGAGCAGGGGAGACAAAGAAGAAAGCTTTTGGCCTGACACTTTTCTAGTCACTATAGCCCAGCAAGCTCTTAGAGACCAGAGGAAATTATAAGTGATAAACTTGGAGTCAGATGGGTCTGAGTCTCAATTCTATTTCTACCAGTTAACTAGTGGTGTGACCCTGGGAACAAATAGCTTATATTTTTTGAAGCCCAATTTCTCTTTCTGCAAATGAGACTTTTTCACAGGTTTGGAAAGAGGGTTCAATGACAGATTATAGAGAAAGATGTTGTCAGTATGCTGCGATTGTGGTAAATGGTCAGTTGGAGGCAGCTATTAGGAGCAGCTCTGGAGACTTGGGAGAGGCTGGGCACATAGGCCTCCTAACCTCTGACCTCTCCTTCCTCCCCAGGTCCTTCTAGCCTCTTGTGCTCTGACCAGGCTGTGACCCACCCCTGCATAAGCTAGAGAAGAATGGGAATGAAAAATGCAGATCCTGCTTTGGAGGATTTGTAGTGAGAGAAAACCAAAGAATATCATGTATTTTTCAGCACTTCTCCTGAGAGAGTAAGAAGGCTTCATATACCCCCTTTTTTTCAGACCCTTTGAAATTTTAGCCATCCATGGTAAAACACATCAATGAATTTTCCCATGAATATTTATTGAAGTAGCACTTCTAATACAAAGCCATTTGAAAAAATGAACCTCTAAGGAAAATGCATCTTGTACAGCCATTGATCTTAAAATATTTACTACGAATATGCTCATCCTAGAAATATTACATACTGCTTTTTATTATTTGTTCTGGGTGAAATCACAGGGATTTGGCCTTGATGGTTTTTACAAGCTGAGCAGAATTGGCAAGATGATCTTCTGGACCACATTCAACTTTCTTTCTTTCTAGCCTTTGATTTGTTTGTTTGTGGCACTTTTTTCCCAAAGATGTCTCTGGGATTCACAAACAGCTGGTGAAGGGGGATTAAATACACAACTGCTAACAGGTGAGCTCTGGAAACAAGTGACTAGAGAATCGTGGATACTTGAGTTAGAAGAATCTTGGAGCTCGCATTTCTCATATATGAAGATGCTTTTAAAAATACTTTCAAATTGGATGCCCACACTCAAAGCTCCCATTGGATTGGCAAAAGCTGGAAAGAAAGCAGTAAGTCTGTAAAAATGCATGTGAGTAAACATTTATATTTCATGTAAATATAAATTTCAATGGAATATATATTTCCATAGCTGGTAGGGATGTGGATTGCTACATTTTGAAGATTAGGCTGTCAATATCGATTAATGTTAAAATTTCACACACCCTTTAAATCAGCAGCTTCATCTTTGGGAATCTGTCCTCCACATCTCCAAGGACTAGGATATAAATGTCTGTGTAAGGTGCTGCTTATTTCAGCATCTGAAAACAGCCTGGATTTCCCTTAAGAGGCAAATACATATGAATAAAACTGTTCCCTAAGTTTGTAGACTAGTGATCTCTAAATATTTTTAAATGTTCATTTAGTGATAGCATGTACCTCCATAATATATATATTTGTGTATATGAGTATCTTAAATATAGGATAACAAACACAAAATAGAAATTTTAAACAGATGAGATAAAAATAGAGATAGAAGTGTGAATATTTTCCCCTAGTGCCAGTGTGGTATATTTACCTATTTTGTAAATCTGTACTGGAGAATATTATGCTACCTTCTGAAAGAATGAATACAGTATATAATTCACTAAACATTTTCAAAAAAACAACTTTTTCCCCCCAAAACAAATGATACTCCTTAAATTATTTATATCTATACTTGGGTAAATAAGATGTAAATAGACTATAAACATGAGAAAATAGGAATGATATAATATTCAATAAAAACTAAAATCTATGATTGTATTAGTCAATATAGGTAAAAGTAAATTAATTTGAAAAGGGACTAGAAAACAAATAAATAAGAATTGATCTGATTAGGTGCCCACTCTTTGTCTTGGGTTTAATTGTCATTTTAACATTAGCATTAGCAGGTACTATCTCCTTCTCCCTGGGTTACTGTTTGGTTTTCTTTCTTATAGCAGAATGATTCTATCTGTTGCTCTGCAGAGATCTCTGCATTCTCACATGCATGCTCCTTGGGCTTCACATTTGTGAGTCCCCATTTCATATTCCCAGCACACTGAGATCTTGGGCTGAGATCTTTGAAGCTCAAGTCCAATTCATCAGTAGAGATAATCTGATTGCTCCAGCTTAGGTCCCAGGGTCCCAGTGGTCCGATGAGCTCTGGCCACGGAGTCACGAAGTCAAATTTAGGCGTCAGCTCCATCATTACGTTCGAGTGATAGCTCTCAGGGAAAGGGCTGGCAATTTCCCATGATGCGCACGACCAGTTATTTGTAGAGCTAGTTCTAGAGACTGAGGCCTCTGGACCAGGTTGGGTGATCTTTCCATTCCTCACGGTTGATTCATTCTCTACATGTAAGGACTGGTGACTCTAAAAAAAAGACTTGGGTCAGTGATTTGTGGGGGTAGCATAAGCCAGAGGCAACAAAGTGGGACATCTCTGTGGGAAAATGAGAGAGTAATTTACAGAGCAGAATATGGATTTTAAAGGAATGTGAGTAGATGAGGGTGCCTCTGGCTTATTTCTACTTGTTTGTCCACAATTAAAAATCTGTATAAAACAGTTGCATACAGTGCCTACTGTCCGGTGCAGCTATCAAACCTGACAGGTTACTTGCTGGCATCCTAAACATACAATGTCCTCTTCCTGGCCGCATGCCTCAGCCTGATCCTGAGCTGTGTGACAAAGCTCAGCACGCTGAGAGAAGCCAGGAAGTGAGGAAGCAAGAGAGTAGGTCCTGGCGGAGGAACCTGCTGGCATTGTGGAGTGAAGTGTGAGACAAGCCCTGCTCAGTGGTCAGAGTGGTAGGGGAAAGCACTGATCTAAACCACTTCCCTGATAAGAACTCAATGGAGCCAGAGATGGCCTCACTGCCATTGGCTACTGGGCCATTTGAGGGGAAAATTGAATTATAAGCCTACCATCCTTTGTACATTTGGAAATTTGTCATAGTAATTAAATGTTAATAAAGTGAGAGAGATTAAATGGATAGTTTCCTTAAAGATTACACTTCACCACCCAAGGTCGAGTAGAAATTATAAGTAATGTAGTGGTGTAGTCAGATCGCTCTGGCTGTATAAATGTCACGACAAAAGCAAGGAGTCGTTCAGTTTTCTATATTTGAACATCTCATTAAAGTCTGTGTCATTTAGAGACATATCAGGTGGCAGAAAGGTGACATTTAAGGTCCCTCGTGGTAAGCCAAGCCCTTAATTATCTGATGGAGGTTAATGTGTCTGTGGAACAGGGGAAGCCTGAGCATAAAAGGGAATAATGGATTATGTTAAGAATAGGTTTCATAGGTGCCCGCATGGAGTGGGCCATCCCTCTAGAGTTGTCTGGCCAGAGTTTTCCTACCTAGCTTGTTCTCTACCAGGCTGAATATGGAGATCAGAACAGCTCTCTTTGGCATAAAGAAATGGTGGCTATAGACTTAAGGGATAGGATTTCAGGAAATATCTTTACCTCCAACAGTGATATAGACAGAAGCTAAACCAGACTAAGACAGTGAAGGCCATGATATGGCCACATGCAGGGATGAAACAAAGCCTATGCAGCTCAGGGTGGCCTGTGACACTAGTGTAGGAAACCCTCAAGGCCATAGGGTAAGCAGCTCATTTAATAAGCTATAAGAATTCGTGCCCTTGTGTAGTGCATGCCCCACTTCCTGGATGTGAGCTGGACTGAATGACTTGCTTCTAATAAATATAATATGGTAAAAACGATGTGATACCACTTTCGAGATTAGGTTATAAATAAAGAACCAAGATTTCTGTCTTATACACCTTCTCTCTAGCTTTTGTCATGGTTCTCTCTGACAAAGCAAGCATCCATACTGCGGGATGCTGCCATGGAGAGGCCCAGGTGGCAAGAAAATGGAGTGAGCTCTGGCCAACCGCTAGCGAGAGAATGAGGTCCTCAGCCCAACTACCCTCAGGAAACTGAATCCCACAAGTATGTTACTTGAGCTCAAAAGTGAATCTCTCTGAAGTTGAACTTTCTGATGAGGTTGCAAACCAGCCCAACTTTCTGTTTGCAGCTCATGAGAGCCTCTATGCCAGAGGACCCAGCTAAGCTCTGCCTAGATTCTTGACCTTCAGAAACTCTCAGCTGATAAAGATTTCCTTAAAATTGTGGCTGAGTTTTGAGAAATTTGTTACACAGAAGTCAATAATTATTACAGTGATCTTGAGACTTTATCACACTCCTGGGGTGGGACACCCCAGTCCAACCCGTAGGCAGGTGCTTCTTGCTGTATCTCAGCATTCTGTCTCTTGCTCCATCCCATGGAGTGAGGTCTTTATGTTTCACCATGGAGCCTAAAATAGGAGGAGATTTGTACTGAAATAAATACATTTTCTGTAGACCTAACTGTTAGCTTTAGGTAAGGAGCTGAAGAACAGGGCAAGGTGGAGAAGTGGCCCTTGAGGCAGACGAGAGCAGTGCCCATTTTTAGCAGAGACTGATGCAGAGCCAGGACATGTTCTGCACCTTAGACAATCTTTCTGAACAACCACGAATAGGGATTGTGACAGAAATCCTGCCAATTTGTACCTGCTCTTCTCCAAGAGTTGGGAACCGATGGCTGACCAAGAAATGGTGCAGTAGCTCACAACATCTGTCCAGCATGGTTTGGTGGCTTCTGTATTTCTTCATCTTTTACACTTGCTGCGTTGAGCAGTTACAGCTCAAATTAGCCCCTGAGCTACTCAATAAACAGCTGGTTGAAAAACCTAATCATGTGTCTCTGGCAACATCTCCTCAATAGAAAAAGCAAGTTTTTATTTTGCAGGAAGATTTTATTTTCTTGGAAGATTTTAAAAACTAGGTGAATTTGGATTTTTATCCATTCCTTCTTTCATTCCACTAACATTTCTTGTGCCTCCTGTACAGCAGATCTTGTACTAGTGGATGAGGTTATAAAGATAAACACAAAATATCATAGTGGTTTAAAAATGCCTTACTGGCTCCACGAGCTTAAACATTTAATGGGGGACTTGAATAAACATTGTTTTTCAAGTGAATAAGAAAGTTGGAGAATTGTTCATTGAATTTAAAGAAATGACAAAAATGGAAGGAATGAGCAAATCTTATTTTCAGTGTGTTTTATTTTTCCCAAGACACTGTCTATTTAGGAGGTGAGGGACACCTGATCAACACTGGGAAATCCAACTTTTGTGAAGTGAAATTCTATTTGTTTTGATATCATTGGCAAGGTTCTGTGTTTTCAGTATACAAAAATCATTCATTTTCATGAGATTATGTGGGTAAGATAAGCAGAATTTTAGAATGAAAAACCCAAGCTTAAGGAAGATTTTGACAATTGTTTTTCTAAACTTCTAACATTTTTAATGAAGAAATAGATCGAGAGAGTAGAGGATACATGCTCAAGGTCACATAGCATGTAAATTATACACCCATATGAGAACTCAGGTCTTCATCTTGATTCGAGCCATCATTTTGTTTGACGCTTTTAGATCAGAACATTAAAAATCTGGATTTTGTAATTTTTTTTTTATTTTAAGGATAAAAGGAGGGAAACATTAACAGACATACAACATTTTACAACATATCACAAGCACAATACAGACAATACAGAGTTACAAACAAAGTGGTAGGGAATTAACAATGGTGGTTGTATTACATTGGATTTTGTAATTAATGACTTGGTTTTTCTGATGACAAATTAATCATCAAGAATCTGATTTTCAAGATGGTAGGTTAATGAAGCACTTGCTTTCTTTTCAGAATTAAATCTAAATAACTTAACCACACTTGAAAATGAGAAAAGATACTAAGGTGGACCCTATACTGAGTAAGCTCTGAAAGATAAAAGGTAGATGAAATCTTAGAAGAAAGCCAGAACCCAGGATACAACTGAGAGTTCTGCTTCAGAAATATGAGTGTTTCCTATTGAGAGCTTGAATTTGAGAGCAGGGGTAACCAGTGGTAAGTAACAGAGTCATTACTTAGTTAAGGTATCATACTTAGGACTGTGAAGATGACTGACAATTGCTCAATTTTCTCTTTTCCTGAAGACATATACAACAAAATTTTGATAAAATCATGAAAGAGACAGCAAAATCAACAAATGGAAAAAATTACACCTAAGAAAACCAAGTTGATAAAGCAAGTTTTACAGAACATAAGTATATGATATCCTCAGAGATGTAGAGGGTATCATATCTATGAAATAAGTTCAGATTGTTATAAGATCAAACAGTAGCCTCTAAATTAAAAACAGCACATCTATAGAAGTCAACAGGTGGGTTGAAGATGAGAATGTACACAGTGAAAAGAAAATTAGAATAGTTGACCATCAAAGTGAAGAATTCTCCCTGAACCCAGTGCAATAGAATAGTAGGGACAAGTATGAAAAACGAGCTGAGATGTAGAAACTATATTCTTGCATTCTAGCATCAGTGTAGAGAAATACCAAAAAGAGAGATTAGAGAAGGAAAATGATGGTAATATTCAAAGAAATGATTGATGATATAAAATGTTATGGTTAATACATTGTGTCAACTTGAGGAGTCTAGAAGCTTAACTAAGTAACTCAGCAGTTCTAGAACCTAGGGTGAAAAGGACATGACATTCCTGCTCTAGGATGTTGTTCATTGTGTCGAGTTTAGAAGGTTAATTATCTGACTCATTGTGGAGCCAGGGCCCTTACTTTGTATTCATCCTGAGCCTGTGCAAGAGGAGGGCACGGAAATGGTGTGGACATGGGTGGATAGCTGATATACAATATAAGGAGGGAAAAGAGGCTTGCTTCCCTGGTTTTTGCGCTCTTGCTGCTTTTGCTGTTTTCTGCCCCATGAACTGCTGCCCTCTCCCATGTGCCACTCTGCCTTAGAGCCAGCTGAGTATAGATTGAAACCTCCACAAAGTGTGAGCTAAATAAACCTTTCCTTCCTTAATTTGGGGCACCAGGTATTTTGTCTCAGCAATGAGAAAAAAATAACTAAGGCATAAAATTAAAGAAATCCAGACATTGAAAGTGTCACTGTGTACTGAGAAGGATAAATTTTACATAAAAAGTAGAGTCGGGGGATATAAATTGGGGGTTCATCTGCAGCTTCACTAAAAGATGCTTCTATCAATGTTGGTGCATTGGATTGGGAAGGCTGGCTCTGAATTCACTGTTATGATTTGGCTGCAATTTAATCTCTTTGGATGATGCTTTGAAATGTCTGCTACATTCAGCACAGTTCCATCCAGAGTGGTCTACAGACATAAAGCCTATCCTGACCACTGGAATTTTTCCTTACTGGGGTTGTGGTAGACAGACTGAAAAGTGACCTCCAATGATTCTCGCTTCCTTGCATTCAACCTTTATCTCATCCCTTCCCCTTGTGTGTGGCCAGGACCTGTGACTTGCTTTGAACCAGTAGTTATAGCAAAGGAGAAGAGAATCTTTCCTGTGTCTTTGTTGTATATGTAAGGTGATCTCACTTTTTGCTTGGTCCTTAGGAAGCAAACAGCTGTGTGGTGGCTTGCATATCAGAGAGGCCTACTTGTGAAGGAATGGTGGCCTGTGGGAGGGTTTCTATCCTAAACCACACGTGACTTAATTTTGCTAACAAGCTGAGTAATCTTGGCAGTAGGCCCTTTCCTGGTCACATCTTCAGATAAAAACCAAGTCTTCCAACACCTTAAGTGTAGTGTGGGGAATCCTGAGGCAGAGAACCAAGTTGGGCTATGCCAAGACTGCTGACCTGCACACAAATTGTGGGATGACCACTGGGTGTCATTTTCCATTACTCAGCTTATGATCATCTGTCATGCAGCAATGTAAAACAAACACAGGTGATTTCAGGACATCAATTTCAACCTTTGGAGATGCCTATAGTGTAATTGGATGGTGGAAGGCTGGGGAAGTGTCTTTTCTTAGTACCACTTCTCTGCTATCCTGGTATTTCTCCAAACACACACTAAACCTGTGTGCTGCTTTTCAAAGTGAGAGTGGATTCTTGTCACCTTGATATGGTAGCTCTGATGGTAAGGAGAGCTTTTCCTGATGCCCAGGTGACTGGGCTCTTGTCACTGGTAATGTTCAGGATGGCCAGCAGGTGGTTCACAGGTGCTGTGAGAAGCTGGAGCTCACACCTGTATGCCTGCCCATGTACTCGTAAACACATAAACACAGCTGGGCGAACTCCCTACAGATGCTTGCCTACTAATATCCTGGAATAACAAAGCTGTTCTGCTGCCTGGGATGCTTGTGGCTTAGGATGAAAACTCTGGGCTCTCACCTCATGGCAAGTGCTACGGTTTAGATAAGTGATCCCTAAAGGCCTGATCTGAGCCTGTGGCATGAGTGGGAGGTGGTGAAAATTTTTGAAAGGGGGCCTGATGGGAGGTCTTCTGGTCATTGCAGAATGCTCTCAAAGGGGATATTGGGACCCCAGCCTCTCTCTTTCTTTTCCAGCTTCCGCCATGATGTGCTGCCTTGCCACAGCCCCAAAGCAACAAATTATAGCCCAAATCTTCAAAACTGAGCCAAAATAGACCTTTGTAGAAGTTATCTCAGAATTTTGTTACATAACAGAAAGCTCACCAATACAGCAAGTTATGGTCCATCTCTTTTACCTCACTTCTTCAGAGACAAACGTTTCCTTTGAGTAGGTTTCAAAGGATTGGGGTGGCTTGATAAGTGCCCTTTAAAAGTGAATTCAGGTGCCCACCAATAACTAGTCTGGCCAAGAATTAGCAATGAAATTAATGAAGTCATTTCCAAATGAGATGAATACACACAACTGTCTCCTTTTCAGCAACTCTGTGGAGAATTATGGGGCAGAGCATGGAGGCAGCTGGGTGCTACGTGGAAAGATACTACATTCAGGTCCTAATTCTACCACCCATTCTCACAGTATGACCATCTCAAATACCTTTCCCCAATCTGAGTCTCATTTTCCTCACCTGTACAAAAAAGGGCTGAACTTTGTCCAATTTAGTCTTAGAAAAACTGTATTTTCTCTTCTCCCAGCATGACAATCATAATGTCCACCTCACTGAGACACCTGTGAGATTACCAAGGCCTGTGGAACTTCATGACCCATAGGAATACTGTTTACTGTAGTGATTATCGGTGGCCAGACTTTCAGGACATAGACTTATCACCATTGATGTTAAAACCTGAGAAACGTGTCTCAAGCACTGAAGACACACCTTGGATAGTTCATTCATTCAGCTCATACTTATGCTTACAGCATCAGCGTCTTTTTGACATCAAGATTCTTCATTTTATAGAAGAAATCGTGTTTGCAATTTAGGGTGGATCTGCTCATATTTTTCATGGCAGGTGCTGGATTTCGGTGACATTTCTGCACAGGAAAGGCCTGAGAAATCCAACTTCAGCCATAAAAGGTGTAACAGTATGCAAGTATCCTCAAACTGACCTCCTGGGATCCTTGACTTTCTCTACATGTTTTACAGAACTTCGCCATTGCATCCTGTATGAAAGATGTTCTAAGGACACCTTGAAGAAAGGGGGCACTTATAGCTCCCTATCTTCACACAGAGAGGTTAAAGAGGGAAGTTCAGAGGAAGAAAACTGAAGTAGCATAACCCTACTTCTCCAGTGGCACCTATTCTGCTCCACCATAAGTCTGCATGTCCCATTCAGCAAAATCAAAGCTGTATGGTTAATCATGCCTACTCTCCTTAGATGGCATCGAACTGCTCCTCTGATGTCACTGCTATCTCCTACCCACTGAAGGGGGTCTCCCTCCCTGTCCAAGTAGCTTATCAAGGAATTCCTTCTTAGGGCACATGGTCTTCTCCATGAAAGAAGCTTTGGCAAATGCAAAAGAACCACACTTTCACAATCATCACAGATGGTATTCCAACCCTTTCATTCATCAAACAGCAAGAAATATCAGATAATAACCACACCAAGGCGTTCATAAGGACTAAATGGGGCAACTGATTGGCTAAGCATCTAGGAGGAACTGTTTTCCAAGGGTATCTGGGTGACCTCCATGTCAGGACTTAGCAGTGCTACTTGTCTTGGGTGATGGCTTTCTGTTGAGCACTTCCCACTCAGCCCCTTTTTTTGAAAGTAAGCTGCCAGTCCTATCAGCTCACGGTGGTAGGATTTCCTGCTTTGTCTATATCAACTATAGAGATGGAGAATGTCAGAGTCCCAGGACCTTTCCATCCAAGCCCTTTCTACCATGCCTTGGGTTGTAAGTAATGGAAGTCCAACTCACCCCAACTTAAGTAACAAATAGACTTTATTGGCTCATGAATGAAAAAGGTCCAGAGGTGGGGCCACTCTCAAAGTTTACTGTGCACCTAATATGACCAAGGACCTGGTTCTTGTTGCCTCTCAACTCTCCCTTCAGCTTTTGTGCTGAGAGTGTCTGTCAAGGTTCCATGATGGTCCCTGTCAAGATTCAGGATCACCTGCTTTCTTTTTCATTCCGGCAGAGGCATAAGAGTTGCTACTTAAAATTCCCAGGAGGTCTTTTTCTCTTTTCTTTCCTTTCTCTTTCTCTCTCTTTACTCCCCTCCCCTTCACATCCCTTCCCCTTGTATTTTATTGTGCTGGGGATTGAACCCAGGGTCTTTCCACTGAGCTACATCCCCAGTCCTTGAGACAGTGTCTCTTTAAGTTGTTGAGACTGGGCTCAAACTTGTGATTTTCCTGCCTTAGCCTACCAGAGTGCTGGGATTTCAGGCATGTGCTACCACACCTGGCCAGCCCCAGAAATCTTGCAATTCCCTCTGTCTGAACAGATCTAGCTCACACAGTCATACCTGGATCAATCACTCTGGTAAGAGCGGCGGACTACACTGTTGGTTTAGCCTGTGTCAAATGTTCACTCCTGGGAGTGGTGAGAGCCAGTTCTGCCAAATCATGTGAACCCTCAGCAGACATGAGGGGCCACTGGGAAAGGAAACAGATGCAACCAACATCCATCACATCCCTCATTTTATGGATGAGAGACCGAGACCAGACATGTAAAAGGACTGTCCACAATGACAGCAGAGCTGGGACCACAACCCAGCCCAACCACATACAAACCCTCCAGTGTTCCCACTGTACTTGGCTCCTACGCGGCTCAGGCTGACTCAGCGAATATGCATGCTGGTCAGTTTGGAATAATCAATTTCTCTGTAACCCTCATACACTGCCTTGTAGTTGCTGAATTTCAAACACCTTTACCCACTTTCGAGGTCAAACAACAACAAGCTTGGACCCTAAAGATTCTTGGGGCCATAAGAATCAACCTCATCTCTTCCTCTTCCCCTCTTCGGGCCTCCTAAGAACCAAATAGCTCTTGGTACTTTTAAGAGGAAAAAACCCTGCATTCTGATGTGCAAACATGATCGCATATTCATGCACTCAAAATCTAATTTTAGCTGCAAGAGGCTTCATTATAAGATGCTCACATAATTAAGCAGCTTTCTTCCCAGGGTCTGGGAGCCTGTCTATTCTTCTCTCTCATTTACACATCACTAGGGTTATCAGAATGTGTTTTAGTTTTCTAAAATTATGTATTTTGGTTTTTTCAAATTGATCCACAACAAGAGATAAAATCCGTGAAAGCAACATGTTTTAACACAGGTTTGTGTAACTCCATATCCTTGCTATTAAATTTGGAATCTGTAGACAGAGTTTCGCTGTTCTGTTCTAATTGACTCTCAATGCATTTGTCACACTTCGGCTCTACAGACAGATCAGCTTGTACTCTGTGGCTGGTCAGGACAGTACCCTCTTTCCTGAGAAGGCGAGAGCTGTAGATGAGATCTAACTTAGAGAAAGCCAAATGGATTTTCTCAAAAGGACGGACAGACCCCTCACCCACTGCTGAGAGCCAGCAGTGACTGTGAACTCCATGCCACATGAGCTAGTGGCACCCTCCTGAAAGATGGATGAAGCCTTGGGGTGTCCAGTGTCAGTGAATCTACCAACCAGCTCCCAGGAGAAACTCTGGGACTGCTGCTGCCCCAGACTTCTGGGGTGGTGAGCAAAGTATAGGAGATCATGCCCTGGGTGCAGGCCTGGCCAGTTCTCTTTACATGCTTGCCATTCCCAGCTTCTGTGGTTTTAGGCTTTGCCTCTGATCATCTGGATAGCCCTGGAGAGTGAGGCCAAGCCTCAGATCTATCATAGGAAAACCCTGGCCTCCCTGCTCTCCAGCAATCTGATGCCAGGTCTATTGCCTTTTTGAGACTATAGGTTTGCCCTGGGATGTAGACATGCCTGGCTTCCCCTTAAGGCAGCATGGAAACTCCTGGGGTCTCAAATGCTCCCATGCTCAAGTGAAATGGCTTTGGCAGGGTCTTCCACACAATGGACCGTACAGCCATCCCAAGCCAGTGAACATTTACAAAGACCCTGGTGTTCCCAGCTTTAAGATGTCACTGTAGACTATAGAACAGCCTCACACTGGGAAGGACATGGAGGCCACCAGGAGCAGAGTGAACAAATGGGAACAATGTCGCTACACAGAAACAGAGACAGAGGGTGTGGTAAGAGGCTGAGTGGCAATATAATAGTGACAGGATGTGTCAGGGCAAACACAGAGTGACACAGAGGGCTCTGCCAACAGGGGTCAGGAAGAAGCTGTGCCACAAGGGTCACACAGGACATTCCTATGACCCCACTGTGAGACCCCAGAGAACAGGTCTTATTAAGGTGTGTGGGGCAACAGTCCCAGTGGCCCCAAGATGCACCCTCAGGGGTCTCCCATGTTCACCTCAGCCCCCTCCTGCTGGCATGTGGGCCTCTTGAATCTTCAACTCCCCTAGAGGCTTAGGCCTGCCCCACCGCAACCTTCACACCCTGCTTCTGGTGCAGAGTGGGAATTCCCAGCTTTCTTAGAAAGGGGAAGGAGGCAGGAGGGGGCCCCATTCTGAGGAGCCCTGACTTGGGGTGAGTGGAAGAGAATGGCAGGGCAGGCAGAGGGGTGGGCTTTACTCTGCCCATAGTGCCTCAGCGTCCCATCCACAGAGAAGAGAGAGGCGGGGCTGCAGCTTGCAGTGCCTGGCAGTCACAGCACACACCTTTATGGGATGTCAGACAAGGTCAGGACCGCATAGCCCAACATCAACAGCCTGTACACCCACCTCCACCCCTTCCTGCTTGAAGCACAAATGCCTGTCCACCCTGGCATTCCAGAGTTGAGGGTTCCGGCAAGCAGGTCTGGGCTGGTGCTGGACACGGGAAGCCTAGGGCCTCTCAGAGCTCAGGCTGCATGTGTGTGCATGTGCATGTATGACAGATAGACAGCCAGCCAGCCCCTGGGCACACTCCCTGCACCTACGTTTGTGTCTGTGTGTGGCTGCATTTGCAAGGCTGGGCACATCTGGCTTACCCTGCATGGGTGGCTTAGGCACATCAAAATGAGCACTGTGAATGTGGAATAATGTCTAAGTGTCTGTGGATGTGTGAGTGTCTGTCAGGAGCGTGTGTCCATTTGCATCTGTCCTGTGATGTCTGTCTGTCTGCATTTGGCATCTAGATCAGGTCTCTCTGCATGTGAGGCAGCACCCGAGAGCCTCCCTGCCGACTGTGTGCAAGCAGCCACATGTCCCATGTCCCAGAGGTCCACAGCCCAGCAGCAGAGCAGGGGTATAGTTCCATGGCATGACTGCATCTTGCAGCAGAGGTGAGCAGCTTGAGCGGGGGCCTATCATCTGGGCACATACTCCCTGGGCAGCCCAGCCCAGTTGTGATCACGCAAGGCCTGGTCCACTGTCCGGATGTAGCCATTGATCAGGTCTTTCATCTCGGGGGTAAAGGGCTCTGGGTCATGTGGGCGCTGGCCGTGCCTCCGGAAGCTGCCTTCCTTGTTGTTCTCCACGCACAGCAGCCGGTCCTCGCTCACAGACACGTTGAGGAAGGCCACCATCTCCCGCAGCGTGGGCACCAGGCTGCGGCGCAGCTCTTCGTAGTGAACCACCAGCAGCCGCTTCCCATACTTCAGCCAGTCCAGCACGTGCGAGGACCACCATGACGCATAACTGTTCACGAAGTCTGGCCACTCTGGGGTGGACAGAGAAAGGACACGGTCAAAGGCTGCCATCACATGACTGCTAGCCACACTTGGCCTCTCAGGAGAAAGAGGCAGCCAGGGTTTCCATGGTCCACTGCCCAGGGCCACGCTACCCAGATCTCCATGGGAGCAGGACCCTTTGGTGACCTGATGTGGACAATGAGTGAATGTCAGATTGTGCTTGGATGAGTTCTAGGGCTGTTTGGGAGATGATGACCTTGAGGCTGCCTTCCCCCAGCAGCGTTTCCTTGGAAATGTACCAAATTAAGTTAAACATAGCCTGCTCTGTGCCAAGAACCAGTTATCTCTGTATGGACTATGGTTTCCTTAACCTTTGAGATTGAACCTGGACAAGGAGGCTGGGAGCGGACCTGTAGTCCAGGCCGTCGTGACACAGCAGGATCTAAGACGAGTGGGAAAGCCACGCAGGGCATCTCTGTACAGACAAACCACAACGATCTTGACCATGTCCTTGGCCACTAAGCATGTCCAATGTTAAGAAGAGGGAGACAGCCAGGATTTTCTACTGCTCCCTCTCTAGGGATGATCTGTCTGGGTCCCCCAAGGAACAAGACCCTTTTGGTGACTGAGTAGTATGTGCCTGGGTGTGAGAGAGCTGCTGGGCTTCCTGGTGAAGAGGCTGAGCTTGATTTCCTGTTCTCTGTCCTCCTATGTCTGATTGGGCTGGGTAAACATGGTGCTTAATGGATATACATAGTGTCTTGTGTGTTTCATTGACAGTTTGAACCCACGATTCTGCTGGGAGTTAGACACACAATGATACCACAGACAGGGGTGACCTCAAACTTTAGCAAATGATCTTCTCCATGAGAAGTCTTTCCTAGAAAATTAGGAAGTTAATTTTTGGAAGGGATTGGGGTATAATTTCTCAAGAGTTACCTCAGCACAAAGTGTTTCCATAATTGGTCTGTTATCCCTCAGATGTTATGGTTTGCATTCTATCACCTTCACAATGGCCTGTGATTCCAAAACCAGAAAACTGAACCTTAAAGATGAGGTGCACAGTTTGCTGAGGGTCACATGGCTTCCAAGAGGCAGAGGTGGGGATCTGAGCTCAGCCTGCCCAACTGAGAGCGCTAATCTCTTGCCGTTGTCCCTGCATTTCTAAAGGCCAGTTGGCAAGGAAGACCAAGATGGCTGTGGGGGACTGGTCTAGGTGGAGGACAACTGGGAAAGAACTAGATTCCAGTCTGAGACACTAAACAGACTGTGCTGATGCAGAGTGAAGTGGGGACAGATGCACAGCCTGCCTGGACATAATGCTCCACAGTATCTCATCTCACCATCACCCTGCCGTGATGCAGCTTGATTTCTGACTTAATCTACATCACTTACCACTAGACCTGTGTCTTTATTATTCACTTGCAAGGGCTAGACTGTATGTGCCTTCAACATAGGGGCTCGAACCCTTTAGTCTGGGCCCTCATGCTCTGCAGGGGGCCTGGCACACCCCGTGGGACTTCAGTAACTATAGGTTCATAGACAGACTCTCTGAATAAAGCTGCTGGAGAGAACAAGCCAATCTGACTGAGAATCAGAAAATCTGGGTGTTATCGTCTGAATGTAGCCCTTGAATTTACGGGTGGAAACCCTAGTCCCTAGTGTGGTAGAATTTGAAAATGAAGCCCTTAGGAGGCCAGTGGGTTTAGATGAAGTCATGAGGGTAGAGCCCCTGTGATCTGATTAATATTCTGATAAGAGATATCAGAGAGTTTTCAGTCTTTATCATGTGAAGACCGAGGGACAGGGTGGTTGTCTGCAAACCAGAAAGAAGGACCTCAGCAGACACTGGGTCAGCAGGCACTTTGGCCTGGGACTTCCAGCCTCCAGAACTATGAGGAAAAGATGTCTGTTGCTCAAGTCACTCAATCTGTGGCTGCCTGAGCTGACTACAGTGAAGGGTTTGAGACCCAGCTCTGCTACGTGGACAAATCACACAGCCACATTCTCTAGGCTTAAGAGGAAAGTCAGGATGATGGTGATTCTCCTCTGGGACACGGTGAGGAGTCACTCAGGCAGCACAGGTGGGGGCTGGCATGCTGAGCACTAACCACAGACTGGGAAGAGGCATTATGTTTCCCCATGAGATGTGGCCTGTGGCCGTATCTTATGAGGCCAGGAAGAAGCTGGTCCTGTAGGCAGAGGAGGGCGTGACTAGGACCACCTGTATCCAGAGCCAGTGCTCTCCTCCTAGCTCTGTGTAAGCCACTGGGTATGAGCAAATGATCTCCATGAGATGTCTTTCCTAGAAAATTAAGAAGTGAATTTTTGGAAGGGATTGGGGTATAATTTGTCAAGAGTCATCCCAGCACAAAGTGTTTCCAGGGGAAGTAAAGGGGCATGGATCATCCCACTACCCAGCTGGGGGTGGGCACAGGTGATTCTTGGCCTTCAAGCTGGCATATAAAACACTATGATGCATGGACTGAGCAGGCTTTGACGGGATGCAGAAGAGGTGAACTCAAACCAAGCACAGTAGTGCAAGTCCCCAGAAAAACTGTGCACGGATCCTGCATGCCGGAGGGCATAGTGCCAGCGTCCTTTGCCACCTGCCTCACTGGTCCCCTACTTACCTTTGCTCTTCCAATTGTGGTCGGGAGCATAGCCCAGGTGCCCAGCACATTTTCTGTTGAATTCAGCCACCAGGGACCTGTAGGGGTTCCGGATCAGCAGAATGGCTGAGTCAAACATTTCAATCTCCCTCTTGCCGCTCTCGTGGGTCTTCACACAGATGGTGCGCCGGCTCCGCCAGTGGTCCTTCTCACCCTTGAACCCTGCCCAGGAGAAAGGAAAAGGCCCCCTATGGAGGAAGGCACCCCGTTCCTACTGGGAGGTGTCCCTACTTCCACAGCAGCAGGAGTTCTGATGCTGATTTACACAACCACTGGAAGAAAGCCAGGATTGGGGGTGCGAGGGCCAGGGATGGCCCAGAAGGGAGCACGAGAGCACCCATAGAGAGGGCACAGGCAGCCTCCATGGGAGTGAGCCTGCCCCAAGGAAGGTGCAGCAGAAGGCATCTGTGGGGGTCAGAGGGGAGGTGGTATCTGCAAGAGAAATAAGGCCAGTCATCTCTTGCAGCCTCCAAGAGTCAGGAGGCAGAGGGCCTGACCATGCCCTTTTACAGACACTGAAGATGCAGACACATATTTGAGGCTTTTGTGGAGAAAATTTCATGTGAGCATGGAAGATAATCTTATGAGTTAAACAGCTATAGGCACAACCAGATGAAGGGAGTGAGGGTCAGAGGGAGTGTGTGACTTGCTGAGGATCCAGGAGATCCACATAAACCGCACCATGTAAACAGTATCAGCACTCTCTCCATATACCACTGTGTGTCCCTGTGTAGCCCGGTTTCCATTCACCTTCCCACAGCAGGGTCAAGATTCCCACCCTCAGGCTCAGTGGCTAAAGGGCTGCAAGTGGCTGAATCCCCACCCTCTGACCTTATGTTGTGTCCTATTTCAGGCCCCTATCCTTGCTTATATGGAGATCCTCCACCTTGGGCTGTGCAGCAGGTCTGGTCAAGGTTCCATCCACAGTATTTGAGTCCAATACTGAGGAATCCAAGCCTGATTTCTATGAATGGAAACTTACTCCCATTGACATAGTTCTCTGGGACCTCTTTCCTTGGCCCCTTGGTATAGTACTAGACACTCAGAACCTTAATGATAACCAGCTGAGAAGACCAGACTCCACTTTTCCATCCACAGAGGCACATACAATTCCACAAAGGTTATCCAGGGGCTTGGACTTTAAAATGGCAAAGAATAAGACCCTGTCTTTAAGCCTACCTTCTAGTAGGTAGGTTGGCCCAAGTATAGAACATAGGAGCATATGAAAACAAACAGTAGGGGAGAACAAATAGTTGGATGTCAGAGAAATCTTCTTGGAAAGATCTCACTTGAACCTAGTCTCCTGGCCATATCCTAACATAGCCCATGCTATCCAGCTCTGGGGACAGGCTCCATAAATGTTAATTAGCTTATCTTGGGCTCTTAAGAACAAAATGAGCTTTTCTTCTCATCCTTTATTAGTATACCTCACAGAACTAGAGAAATCATTCCTAAAATTCACTTGGAATATAGACAAGCAAAAACAATTCTGGGCAACAAAGGCAAGGTAGGGAGGACTACAATCCTTGACTTGAAATTACAACAGAGCTACTGTGATAAAAACAGCATGGTACTGATTAAAAAAACCAGACCTGAGGATCAATGGAACAGATTAGAAGGTAAGAAACAACTTCAAACACACCCTTATCTTTGACCAAGTGGCCAAACACCTTCACTGGAAGAAAGATAGCCTCTTTAATAAATAGTGCTGGAAAAGCTGATTTTTCACGTGCTGAAGACTAAAACTAGACCAGTGTCTATCACCATGCACTAAACTAAAATTAAAATTGATCAATGATCTAAATATTAAAGTAGAAATGGAAAATCTGCTGAAAAAGAGAATAGGTAGAACTCTTTAAGACATAGGTGTAGGCAAAGACTTAATGAAGAAAACTCCAGTGGCACAGAAAATACAGAGAATCAACAACTGGGATCTCATCTTACTAAAAAGCTTTTGCACAGTGAAAGAAGTCACCAACAGAGTGAAAATACAACCTACAGAGTGGGGAAAAAAATCTTAGCCGGATGATCCTCAGACAAAGGACTAATACCTAGAACATATAAAGAATTGAAAAAATCAGATCCTCCAAATTGAAATACCCAATCCATAAATGGACATCTGAAATGAATAGACACTTCTCAGAAGAACAAATGGCAAATAAATGCATAAAAAATGTTCAATATCAGTAATCATTCAAAAGATGCAAATTAAAACAGTACACTCAAAAAGGATGTCATGAGTTTTTCTAGGCCTGCTGACAATCTCAGGAAGTTTCTATTTCTCTAGGATGCTACTGATAGTGTTACTTTTTGCTAAACAAAACTCTGGTTAAAGAAACTCAGAGAGAATGCTCCAGCAATAGACAACAGAGTAAAACATTTTGCCAAATTTATATGGCACTTGACTTGTCTGAGGCATCTTGTTCTTTGTTTTTAAACAGCACACAGACTTGAGCCATTTAAGTTAATTTACTTGGCAAAGGAGACCTCTTATTTCTACAAGGGAAAGCTGAGAAATCAGAAAACTCTTAAAGATTTTTGAACCTATTTAAATAAAATTGCATTTTGATGAGCTACCCCTGGCCTCAAAAAAAAAAAAAAAAAAAAAA
>NW_004955467.1:11643775-11677393 GCF_000276665.1 Chinchilla lanigera | reverse complement strand
TTCTAAAAATTAAGAAAAATTCAAGAAATGTTTATAGAGGGGCAGTCCAAGCTGTTAGCCTTTCCTTTCGAATCTGGAGCAAGCACTACTCTGTGAGGTTCCAATCAAGGTGCAGTCCCAGGGCTGGCTGCACCAGCATCCCACAGAAACTTGCAGAAAAGCAAAATCCCAGGCCCTGGGTCAGACAGACTGAGTCAGACTGGGAGTGTGGCCCAGGACTCTGTGTGCCAGAAAGCTCTGCAGGGTATGTTTATGCACACTGCGGTGTGAGAGGTGTGAGAGGTGTGAGAGGCGCCTCTGTAGTACCTCGAGGTGGGGGTTGGCTGGTGAGCAGACAGTCTGGCTCTGCAAACTGCCTTCAGACCTCTTTGCAGCCCTGACTTACCTTTGTTGTACAGGGTTCCATCGAAGTAGTAGCTCCCTGTGTAGAAACCTGTAGCGTGCTCAATGAGGTGCCTTGCCCATGTGTTCCCGGCTCCTGGGAAGCTTGATAAAGCCACAAATACCTTGGATTTGTTGGGCAGGAACCTCCTGTCTGTGCACCGTGTGTCTGAAAGTCCAGATGTCATTAGTTACTCACCTCCACGATGACCTACAGATCCACCACTGTGCTTCCTACACAAGAATGGATGAGCTGATTCCCATGCAATTGATAGGAAATCAGGTCCAAAAAGGTGAAGGGATTTCCCACCCATACGTTGGCTGCGCGGGTCTGTGCTTGGACAAAGAAAGCCCATGACAGGGCTTCCCGTAACCCATGCAGGGGCGGGCATCAGGTGTACCCTTGCCCCCACTCTGTCTGCACGGCCACAGATGAACCCTGGCTCAGGCATAGATAACCCCAGATTTCTCTGAGGGAAGTAGATGGGGGTTGTGCCCGCCACAGTGGATCAAGGCTGCACTTATTTCTGGTACGCATCAAGCCGCCACTGGCTTCAGGTATTTCAGACAAGAAACTCTGAGTCTCGTTTCCCTTTACCAGGGTGGCTGCAAGAAGCCCATGAGTCACCAGGAGAAAGTCCACCAGCCTTCCCTGCTGAGCTGGGGCACGTCAAGTGCTGGATAAAGCTGGGAACATTCCCATCCACCTGCTCATCCTGTACCAGCTCGGCCAGCCATGATGCTCATACCAAAGAGGACTGCAGGCCTGGAAGCCTTGGAGGCCCTGAGCCCCCACTTCCTCCTAGGCCTGGCCTCACCCTTGCCATTCTCTCCACCACTCACTGTGATGTGAGGGGCTTGACACTGATATCT
Organism: Chinchilla lanigera; assembly: GCF_000276665.1. NCBI lineage: Eukaryota > Metazoa > Chordata > Mammalia > Rodentia > Chinchillidae > Chinchilla > Chinchilla lanigera. Next base: position 11,676,139 of record NW_004955467.1, on the reverse strand, counting down.
CCTTTGCTTTAGGACTGCATACTCAGGCACACCTGGTATCTCTTAACCCTAGGAGCTTTCCCTGAACTGAGACCAAAAGCCATAGCCAGTGGTGGCTGTAGAGCTCACCTTGCACAGGAGTCTGGTAGACCATGCAGTAACCAGCTGTCCTCTGTGCCTCAGGAGCAGGACCACACAGTGCGCTGTCCACAGCATCCCGCAGGTTGAACTGGGGGGTTGGGTAGGCACAGTAGCACTCCGAGACCCGCAGGACGGCCAAGGGAAACTCCTGCCAGGGGAGGAGAGAGAGAAAAGCACCCAGGTGAAGGTGAAGGCCAGGCCTTCTACAGTTTAGGCCCTGAGCTGGACAGGATGAGGGGGTTGGTGGCTGCGTAGGGTCAATGGGGTTGCCCAAAGCCCTCCAGGCCAGGCCCCTGGTCCAAGCCCAGGGGAGGTAGAGCTCAACAAGACATCATTTTGCTCCCCAGGAGCTCAGTGTTGACCAAGGAGAAGCCCACAGTCATACACAGGTGAGCAGCACTTTGGCAGATGGGTGCATACGAACCTAAGCGCAGAGTATAGACCCGGGCCTTGAGACATCTAGGTGTTTGCCTGGAGGGAGAAGTCCCTGGGGAGGGCAGCGGCATGCCTGAGATGGCCCAGGGCAGCCCAGAGCTCACTGTGTCACATCAATAGTAACTGACCCCGAGCCCTGAGAGGGGATTGGAATTCCAGCTCCCTCCACGGGAAGAGACCATAAACCAACCCTTGTGCCTGAAGCCCCACGGCAGGGCAGGGACGGATTCCCATGCAGTCATCTTTCTAAAGATGGAAGAGGTCGGGGGGTGCGTGCCTGGTTTCCACCTAAGGTGCTCAGAGAGGGGAGGTGCATTGCTGAGAAGACCCAGCAAGCACTTGGCAGTCTCTTCTATAGGTTCTTGCTCCCCAGTGGGACAACTAGTGAAAGCTGGGTGCTGACTTCCTCAGGATGTGAATGTGTATTCCAGCTCACTGGGTAACTGGCCAAAGTGCTCAGCCTCCCTGAAATAATCTTTACATTTTCCTTATTGCTGGGGAATACCATTAACAAAAGGTAATTCAATCCATCTTATCAGTTATGGTAATGGCTAGAAGTGATGGTCAATACTGCCCAGGATTGAGCCTGGCACACAGTAGGTGCTTCATAGAAGAATGGGCTATCCTTGGCCTCCTCACTCTTTTGGGTACAAAACATAGCTCACTCGCAAATGTATCCACATACCTCTCACATATTTTTCTGAGCACCTACCATACACCAGGCACTAGGTAGGACATTTAGCTCTGTTACTGTATTTTGCAACCCAGGGATGCCAGGCCTCCTGGAGCACAGAGAGATGAGAGAATAGTCTTAGGGGGTATGCATGCAGGAGGCAGGAGGCAGCAGGTGGAGAAAGCCGCTCATTGCTAAGGGAAATGCTGCATAAATCTTTTTATTTTTTGCCCACAGCAAGAAATCTCATAAATAAATAAATAAAAGAAAATCAATAGCATTTTCTGTGTGCAGCGTGCTAAAGCTGAGGATCTCGGCACTCACATAAGACAGCAGACAGTGTCACAGCCAAGGCAGGGTGATGCAGGGCCTGGGGGAGTGTGGGGAGCATCCCAGGAGGGTGTGCAAGGAAAAGATGATGGATGCCCCCCACCAAGGGAGTGTAACCTGTAAGTGCAGTGAAGCCACTCCTCCATGCCTAGCAGTCCCCAGGAAAGTGTCCCCTAACCTCCCTCATTCTGTTCAAATTGAGCAGGCCACCACTCTTGGGCTGAGTGCACAGAGGCTGCCCAGCCCCAGAAGTATCTCTAAGCAGCCTCTGGGCTTGTGGTCTCCACCTCCCTGTGCAACAGTCAGCGAATTCTGTGGCCTGACCTCAAGGTAGATACTGCTGGTTTTTCAAAAAGCATGGCTTCCTGCTGATGTGAGAACGTGAAAAGCAAACCTGAGAATTACAAGCTGCGGCCTCTGCAGCTCCATCTTTCCTCTCTCACAGAGACCCTCTCCTTCCTTGGTCCACCGTAATACCTGCATCCTATGACGACAGACACAGGCATCCCAGCTCCGAGGGAGCACACAGGGGCTGGGCTGTGCCTCCCGTGCTCCTGTCCACACATGTGAGAGGTGTGGTTTTGTCCTCCAAATTCATCTGCTGAAGGCCTAACCCCAGTAATGCAGAATGTGACCTTCTTTGGAAATAGTCTTTGCATTTTCCTCATTGCTGGGACAACCTAAAACCTACAACTTAAAAGAGGAGAGGTTTATTTTGGTTCATGATCTCAGTGCATGATTTCCCCCTGGCAGAAACAGGATGTCAGAGCGGCAAAAGGTGAGAAGATGCGCAACCCATGGCAGCCGGAAAGCAGAGAGGAAGGGAGGAGCTGGAGACAAGAAAGACCCTTCTTCTGGGCCATGTCCCCGGTGATCCGCCTTCAACCAGCCTCACCAATCCATGTGAGTGCAGCACCCCGTGATCCAGTCATCTTCCACACCCATGAGTGTTTTGGGAGATATTTTAGATCTAAACTATAACCAACATCTTTATAGAGACTCTTGTCCTTGTGCAGAGGAGGTAAGGACACAGACAGCCCACAGACCTGGGGATAATCATGTGAGGACACTGTGAGAAGCCGACCATCTGCACGCCAAGGAGAGGGCTCAGGAAAAAACAGTCCTACAAACACCTTGACCTTGGACTTCCAGCCTCCAGAACTGTGACGAAGCAAATGTATGTCATTTAAGTCATCCAGCCTGTGGTAATTTGTTAGAGCAGCCTGGGATGCCTAAAACAAGGCTGTCTTGCTCTTCCTGATTGCTATAGCCAAGGTCCACTGCAGGACCTTTACACATGCTCTTCCATCCTCTGCCTGGAGAGTTCTCCCAGATATACTCCCTCCCTCCCTCACTTTTGCAACTCTCCCTCCCCCGCCACCCGTTTCCAAGTTGTGTTGCCCCTCCTACCTCCAGCAACACATCTATTCTTTCACTGCACTTTCTACTTTTGTGTAGTACCTTCATGAATGAAATGGCCATGCTAAGTCTGCTTTGATGAACAGGTATTAAGACAAGCAGGATTCCCATTACGCAGAGGTGCCTCCATCCCTTCCTCACCCAGAGCAACCGCTATTCTGATTTCCAGCACCACAGACTAGTTTTATTTTGGTTTATCACCCAGTATGTATTTTTATGCACCTGGCTTCCCTCCGTCAGACAAATATTTGCTAAATCCATTCATAGTGGTTCATGTAGTGGTAGATCACTGCCCGTCACTGGCGCATAGTATGTCATGTGCCAACGTGCTGGCATGTTGAATCACTCACTTGATGGACATCTGAACTGTTTCCATGTTCGGCTATTGTGAAGAGAGCGGCTTAAATATTCTTATACAAGACTTTTTTAGTGGACCAGCTTCTCACGGATAAATACCTACAATTCCTGCCTCATTTTTCTCCACTGCATTTATCACCACAGAGCATACGATATATTTCATTTGTCGGTTTATTTTCTGCCTCCACCCATGAAGACTTAAGTAGGGAAGGGATTTTCACACATTCTGTATGCCTTGCTGCAACCTCAGTACCCAAAACAGCACCCAACATGTGGTAGATGCTCAATAAATGTCTGATTGATGAATAAATGACTAGATGAATGCATACTTTCCGGATCTTAGCTCCCTCAGAAGCTGGACCAGCAAATTGGGTGTGATCCTTCTGCTGGTCACAGGGTCTATAGCATCGCTACACACGAGGGAGACAGAAAAAGCCCACAGCATCCAAGCAAGGCTTCCCCAACATCAGGATACCAGGTGTGGGGCTCTGCTGTCCTGGGGTTTCTGCTCAGAGGAAGGACAGCCACCCTGCATGCTAAGTCTGCTCAGGGCACGCTCGCTCCATTTCCCTCCCAGCAGTAACCGCGCTGTTGACGCAGCGCTCACAATCTTATATCCCAAGGCTGTGGAATGGGCTGCCCCCACCAGTGACCCGAACCTTTTTGCTTCCTTGAGTGGATTAAACTGTCAAGTTTCCGGGGTTTGCAGAGCAACGGGAGAGCTGCAGACAGTAATGTGGTTTTATTTACAACATAACCGCTTCAGCAACATCACTGGATTCTGAAAACACAGAACAATTTTCAGCCCCTTGGGGATTTCTAGGACATGATTTCCATAAAAATTAAATATTGATGAATCTTATCTCTCTGCCAACTTCCCAACTGCCCCCCGCCTCCACTCAAAGCTTCAGTGAGAGAAAAAGAATAAGTAGAGAGAAAGAAGAGAAAGGGGTCGGAGAAAAGCAGGCAAAAAAAGAAAGTGTGCATAGACGTGGGATTGTTTCTATCAAACAAAAGGGAGGTGCTCACATGGTGCTGGGTCAGCCTAAGTCTGGGACAGGATGGAGGTACTTGGGGCCTCCGCTAGGGTGTCCAGGATGGGAAGTCAGGTGGGGACTGCGGAGGGCTGAGGCCATATCTGATGCCAGACGAATGCTCAGCCTACGCTGGATCATGACACTTCAAGGGCAGGACTCTGTGGATCATGGGGTCCCACAGGCAGGGATTTGGCTTATGGCCAAGGGGTCAAGGAGTAGACAGGTCTTCATACACAGAGCAAGGGCCAAGGCTGACCCATTTGTACCTCCTCCCCTTCACCCCCATCCTTCCTTGAACAGTACTCTCAGGATCTCCAGTACTGCTCAGAATCAAGGAGACTGATTCAAAGGTCACAGAAAGGGAAACTGGGGCTAAAAGGAGGTGGCCAATAGCTGAAGATCTTCAGCCTAGCAAGTGAATGGGCTCAGAAACCAGCCTTCTGGACCCCTGGCCCAGAGCTTTACCTCACCACAACTCAGCTCCTCAGAGGCCACCCCACCTCTGTGCTGGGCTTCTAGTGAAATCTACATACAAGCCTCTCACCCTGGGCAGTCCTCCACACTCCAGAGGCAGACCTAGACACTCAAGGGACAAAAAGGAAAGATATTCACAAAGGTGGCTATGGGGGCAGGAGCCAAAGGGACAGACTTCTGCTTGCAGGGCAATGTCAGGTTGAAGCACAGCTCACCTACTGATACTGTAACTGGAAATCGGGGGTTGTAGGGTTGAGAGTGGCAGCTGGCGGGAAGACACAACAGCCCAAAGCTTTCCATCAGGAGCCTTTGGCTCTGACTTCCATTTCTGGACTCTAGAAAAGCCACTGGGTATCTCTGACCTGTGGTTTACCATTTGTAAAAGGGACATGGCTTAGTGATTAAGGGCTCTGAGATCTACAGATTGAGTTTAAATTTAGTAAGACTAATTTGATCCTTCCTCTCAAAAGAGGTGTTTAAGCATTAAAATACTCTCTAGGTGTCTTTCAGAGAGTAGCTACTCAGCAACTTGGATCGTCTGAGTTGGGTGAGACTAGATGCATGGAGCCAGAGGCTCAACCCTGTCACCCCCAGCATCTTCTCTTCTCCATATAAAGGACTAACTCACCAAACCCCCATCTGTTCATCTGTTGAGCTGCAAGGGACTGGCAGCTCTAGCACGCACATATGCACATACACATACTATCAGATGCTGGGATAACTGCCCCATGAGCAGGAGAAAAGGCCAGGCATGATAGTTTGGGGCAAAAATCAGTGTGACTCCAGATACCTTATGGGATGAACCATTTGGCTGGTGGCTTTCTGAGGACCTGGGTCTACAGGCAGCAGACGTGTCTTGCCCATTTGAAGACAACACCCTTCCATTAAAGCCAAAGACGCATCAGACAGAAGAGTGTATGAAATGCTGCGGGCTTCAGAACCCCCAAACAATCAGGATCTCAGGGAGCTCAGGTTTCCACTAGGCTGGAGAAGGACGAGCTCTATATCTTAGGCAGTTTTCAAAACAGACAGAAGAATGCGAAATTCAATGCTTATAAAACCAACTCCCTAAACATACACCTAGAATAAAGACCAGCTGTAAAATATCATCAGCTATTTTCTTTGATGTGGTAAAGTTATAGGTGAATTTTATTTTTATATTTAACAAACCTTTCAAATTTTCTAAAATAGATATGCATGATCTTTATAACCTTCTAAGAAAAATAAACCTGCAAAAAACAAAAACAAGCAAGTGTTCTTAGAAGCACACATAGGGTCTGATATTGTAGATTCTCTACTGACTTTTGAAAAATCCAAAGCAGCTCTTTTTTGTTGTTGTTGTTCCTTTGAGACAGGGTCTTCAGGCTGGCCTTGAACGCACTATGTAATCCAGGCGGGGTCCAAACTTGGGAAGAGCTTCCTACCTCAGCCTCCCAACTGCCGGGATTGCAAGTGTACGCCACCACACATGGCTTAGCAGCTCTTTTTAATCACTTATTAGGCACTCTATGGCAAAAGGAAAATTCTTCAGATTGAGGTAGTGGTTCACAAAATCCAAGCTCTCACAGATCACACCCTGGCTAAAGCCATGAAGCTGGGTGGCCCACAGAGACCAAGAATCTACCTGGGCCAGACCATGTCTACTGGGATCCAAGTGGATTTAGCGAGAACAGGCACCCATGGAGAACAAATGGGTTCCACATTAATGCAGGCCTTTGCAGTTCACAGTTGGCCAGGTTAGTGTCACCATTAAATGGCCAAGGGGGAAAAATCTTAGGACAAATGTCAGTGGAAAAATGCAAGGTGCTTAATATTCTACTTGCAGAATTTAAACATCCAAAAGAGGTTAAAAGATGGCAAAAAAAAAAAGGTACCATTTCCCTATCTTCTTTTCCCACTATACTTGTATCAGTAGAGCCACTAGCAGCTGCTGAGAGAATAAAGATGTGCTCCCAAGACATAACAGCCAGTGGAAGGGACTTTTAGGTACTCATTAGGTTAGAGTCCAGCCTGGGTTAGAGTCCACACCCCAGCACCAACTGTAAAAGCTGACTCTCACAAATCCTCTCTCTACCTGCATACAAGTATCAGCCTTCGAAATTAATTATCCCAGATCAGAGTTGATAACAGTGCAAATATCCATGCTCCCCTCTGTTCATTCATACTGCGCACGTAAACCAAGCAGGTGATAGGATCTTGAAAGCCACTGAGGAGGAGCAGGTTTCCTTTCCTCTCCAACGACACTGCTGGAAATTAGACAAGACTGTTCTGTGGGGCCTTGACAGCATATTATGTTGGTCAAGTCCTTCTTGCTGGCAGAGAATTGAATCATTAAGATGCTGATATCCCCCCCAAATCTTCTCACCTCTCCTCTAACCTCCCCAATTCAACAACTTGCAGAGCTCCCTAAATCCCCTTTCACTAACTGGCAAAAAGATTATCTGGGGTCACAAATAAGCCTCAGAGGATAGCTCAAAAGTAGGGGTGAGGCCAGAAGAGCATCCTCTCTTTTCTTGCTTCCCAGCTGTACCTCTTTTATCCCCTAGCAGCCCTACTGTCCAGTCAGTCCCAATTTAGTCCCTGGCCTCCCACCCTCAGGCTTAGTTCTGCCCTGCTAAACAGTCTCCTTGGAGCCTATTCCTTCATCAAAGTCTTTGGAAATATTTTCAATGGCTGTATTATAGCTCTGTCTATGGGCCTGGCATAACGGAGCCATTCCCACCTCATAGGACATCTGAGCGGCTTTTTAGCCAAATGAGGATAAGATAAAGCTGCTGCTGGGATAATGGAAAGATCACCAGCCTTTCCAGAGAGAATGCACCTGGACTTTAGTAGAACAGGAAAACACAGCTAGATGCCCCATGTGCATCTTTTCTACCACCTTCAGCATTCAGCAGAGAAAAGGAGAAACGATACCCTGCTGAGGCCAAGATCAGGGGAACTTCTGCTGACTTCTCATGCCCAGATTTCAAAGCTTGGAGGCAAGAGTGAACAGGTGGGGAGGTGAGCTAGCCTGGACATTGCTGACCGTATATCCAAGCAGGCTTTCTAGTGCTGCAGGTCTCAATCGGGGCGATTTTGCCCTCTTGGGGACCTTGGTCAATGTCTGGAGTTTGAATGGTCACAGATGAGGGGAGAGTTGTTCTTGGCATTTCATGGGTAAAGGCTAAGGACACTGCTAAATATCCTATAACACAAAGACAGATCCTAAAATAGAATTCTCTAACCCACAAAATCAGCTGTTATAAGATTGAAAGATGTGGCTTTAGGATGACATTATTTCCACCAAGAATCCAGGGCAGAGGGTAGAAGGGCTGACCACCGTGAAGGCTTGAGTCCAAGTTACCAACACCCACGAGTTGAGGCAAGGGAAAAGACAGCCAGCCTGGGAACCTGGCAGGATAGACAGTGGTTTTACCTGGATGCATGACACCAGGCACTATTCTTTTGCTCCCTGGGCCCCTAACTCCAGAGCCAGGTCCTAGATTGACTTCTGAGGCAGACAAGGCATCTCTGAGGGTGACCCTGAGGAATGCCACCTCTCAGAGGGATCCACAGAGAGAATTCCTCTTTCCCACATCCTCTCAAGTGAATTCCTCTTCTGTAGCATCTCTTAGATCTCCATCCTTCACTAGCTCCACCACTCACCCTGCTCCAGAACATCCCTCCTACAGCTGTAAAGCATCCTGCTAGACATGCCTGTGCCTCTCTAGCACACTGTCTGCTGCTACCTGCTTCTCACCGGGGAGGAAAAAGGTCTGAACTTTAAGGCAGAAATACAAGGCCCTCTGCAGTGTGTCCGCACCCCACCTTTCACGTCACCTCATGCAATGCTCGCTCTACTCAGGCCACACTGGCTGCTCTCCCTCCACCTTGGTCCTGCCCTCACTTGTCCCTCTTAAAATGCACTCCTCACTTTTCTATCCACCCACTAACACTGCCCCCAGTGCTCCTAAAAGTTGTAATTCCTTTCCCTTCTAAGTCTCCTTCCAAATTTTTCCACCCTGTTTAGGCACCGGCTTTACTCTGCCATGTGTGAGTCACCCGAGTTCCTGTCTCAGTCCCTTCTTAGCCACAAACTCTACACTCTGCGTGGGGCTGAGTTTCACCCAGCACTGGGATCTGCTGGCACCCAGCACATGAGTTTACCCATTGTAGATATCAGCAGATGTGTTTTGCCAAATTCCTCTGAATACGCTTTGCTGAGACCCGCTTTCAGCTTCAAAGCTGGAAATGGTGACTGTTCCTACAGCTGCAAAATCCTGCAGCTACAAACAATAGCACCGGAGGAAGCACACACCCTCCAGCCCCATCCGACAATACAGACTGGTCAGGGTAAGGGACGGGTCATCAGCACGGATTCCAACGCGTTGTGCCTGGAGACCCAGGCATTTCTGAGAACCCAGGGCGCCCCTTCCATGTGCGTCCGACCTGAGCAATTCCCCGCTGCATACACCAGGGCTGAGCAGGTAACTTGTCCTTGAAATGTATCAGAAGGGAGTTGGACAAGGTGCTAAGGTGCAAAATGGCTTAAGATACCCAGAGCCTGCGGGTATCTCTTGGCACATACTTCACTGTGAAATTGCAGCAATCTGGATTTGTGCCAGTAAATATGAAGAAAGGCTGAAAATAGAAGTGGAAGAGTTTTAAATCTTTAAATTCTTGTCCATAACCACAAGGCAGAACTCTCAGGATGCTAATGCACTGCCTAAGGGGAAGCACCCCCAGAATACGGGGCATCTTCCCAAGAAGTTGCTTTGAACTGCCTTCCCTCAAAGAAGGACGACGGGGGTGGCTGATGCTCCCTCACGCATTGCTGGAAGGGGTAGAAAATTAGTACAACCTTTGCCAAGGGCGAACTGGCAAAGTTGACTGAAATGACAATGACACATGCTCTTTAACTCAGCATCTCCTCTAAGAGCTGCTTTTCAACAAATCCACTTAGTGACCCAGTGACAGTCACGGCAGCATTGTCTGTAAAAGCAAAAGACTAGACACAACCTACATGCTTAACAGTGGGGGACTGGTTAAATAAATTATAGGACATCTGTGTAATGGGAAAAAAGAAAAAGAAACCACCTTCTGCACTGATACAGAACAACTGAAGGTGGACTGTCCGGCAGAATGGGTTCAGTGCAGAATAGCACAAGGCTTGTTGCCGTCTGTGGGGTTTGTAACAAAACAGAAGACGTAATTGCTTAACTATCCAGTCTCTGAAAGTGGACAGGAGAAGCCAGGACACACTGTGCCGCTGCCAAGGGTGGGAACTGGGTAGGAGAAACTTGGGCATCTTGGTACTGGGTTCCACGTGAACACAGTGCCCACTCAAAACGGATCTGAAGCTCTCGGGGCACACAGCCACCACAGCTGCCCATTCCCTTTCCTCTTGTTTCTTCTCATGTCCTCTGTCACTTACTCCCATCACACAGAGAAGTTGTGGCGTGGCTGATCGCCCCTCCCACATTGCTGGAAGGAGCGATGGTGCAGGAGCCAGGACTGCAATGCTGGTTACCTGGAGCCTGATGGTAAATGCTGTCACCCCTGAAAGTCTGCACTGCCTCCTGTAGCAAACAGGCATCTGAACAGTTCCTCTTGCAGACAGCTGGGAGGATTAAAGCAGAAGCCCCATGGGAAAGCCACGGTGGGACTGTCTGAGGTTGCTGACCCAGGGAGGCCTGCTTCAGCCTGCTCTGGGCTGGCAGAGCTCCTCTGATTCCAGCAGGGAGGTCTCTCTGGAGAACTGCTGAGAGCTGCAGGTGGGAGGCATGCCTGAGGGGTGGCTTGTTCCCTTGTGGACATAAGCAGGTGCTAGCAGCTGAGCAGGTATCTGCACTGCCTCCCCCACTCCCACATTTCTGTTCCCATGAGCATGAAAGGCAAAGAAATCCCCAAAACTAGACATCTACAAATCAATAAGCTGCCTTCTGGGCTGGCTACACTGTGTCCTGTGAACCCTGACACCCAAAAGTATCCTTGCAAGTGGCTCTGGAAATGCTGGTGATAGAGTAGAGCCACTTCAAAGGCTTGGGCAGGAGGCATGCACCTGTGAAAGGCTTTGTTCTCCACCCTTGAGGGGAAACTTTCTGGGGGGAGGGAGACATCCTGGGAGAGCTGAGGAACAGGGAGACAGGGAGAGGGCAGCCTCCAGGGTGGGTGGGGAGAGCGGCAGGAGATATACTTGTTTAGAGATACACTTGTCACATCTGCCTCTTGGAAGAGGACCCGCTGCACCCTGCAAGCTACCTAGCAGGTTGTGGAGCTAGCTGAGGTCAAGTTCTAGCTCTACCACTCTGTGACCTCAGGCAGATTACTTAATCTCCCTCCCTCTTATCTCCTCAAATGCAAAACATAGATTATCACAGTACCTATCTCATAGGGTTATTAGGAGAAGTGAATGAGTCAACACAGGCAAGTGCTTGGAATAGTACCTGGCCTGGAATAAACCATCAGTAAATGTCAGCTTCTGTGATCCTCGCTGTCACTGTCATCGTCATCATCATATTCATAATCACCAGCAAGGCCTTCCACTCTCCTTGGATCTGGTCTGTTACGCTGTCAGATGCTGTGCAGTGCTCCATTAAGGCTGGTGAACCCCAGCACATCTGCAGCAGTCCTGAGCCCCAGCCTAATATTACCTAGGGCCATTTGTAAAGCCTTAGCCAGGACCCAGCTGGAGACAGCTGGACCCTAGCCCAAGACCTCAGCGATCTCTGGACACAGCCTGCTGGGTCTCACCAGCCTCGATTCACACTCTTCTGGCTCTTCCTCCTGTGCGCCCCATCTGTCCTTGACAAACTCCGCGTGAGAACAGATATTGGACAGTCGCTTTTGGTGCCCGGCCTAGCCCTTGCAGAGTTACTCTACTCCTGAACCAAAGGAGCAGGTGTGCCCATGGCCCCTGCAGTCAGATTCACAGCCCAACGCTGTCAGCACAAACAACAGAAAATCCATCAGCTGTCCCCAAGTCCCAAGCCAGCATCTTCTTGCATCCAAACCAAGTCAATTTAACATCTGACACTTGTTCCAAGAGCTTACATCCAGAAAGGCACATTCCTTTCAGCTTTACAACTTTCACCGACAATTCCCTACTCAGCCTCCCATGCCTGACAGTGGCTACGAGCTAACCGCCAGTACTCCCGTGACATCAGGTGCACGGCCTGCTTCTCTCCCACACTTCGCTCCTCAGCTCCTACCCAGGCTGCCAGCGTGGATGTGCACAGCCCAGGATGGGTACCTTCCCTTCTCTGGAAGCCACCTCACACGCTGGATCATTAAAAGGTTGAGAAATCATGATGGGTCTTACTTTCTGGGAACAAAATCCTGAGCACATCTCCACGGTCATGTTGGCCTGGATCAGGGAGGTGGGGAAGGCGTGTGTGACATTCTCTGGCAGTCGGAAGCACCCGCGGTAGGTGGCCATCCGCCCTGTGGGGAAGGAAATGGGTTTCTGATGAGACATGGTATTCATGGTTGTTGGTGCCGGTTACAAGGAAACATGCTGGCTTTGGATCCTGAGACAGGTGCAAATATACCCAGAGAGCAGATCTTCAATCAGAGAGGAAAAACTGTGTCTGGTGGGCATGCAGGTAAGCCAGGTTTCTGAGAGAGAGGCATTGGGACCTTGCTCAGCCAGAGTCACTGATAAGGGACCACTTGGTTCAAATGGCTGAGCTCAGGTTTTGCTTCTCCTGTCACCCCTGAAAGTCTGCTTTTGCTTTTGCTGTCACCCCTGAAAGTCCTGTCAGTTCTCTGCAGGTGGTATCTGCTTGTCTTTCCTTTCTCTTTCCCTTCCTTCCTCCAACAGATTTGCAGTGTACATTTACTAGGTGCCAGATTCTACAGTGGGTGACTTGTGGACAACTCTGTGTCCTCTGATGACATGCACTACAAGAAAAGCAACTTGAACCTCTGAAATCCTGCCCGTTGCCTTTGTCACAGTTGCAGACCACTTGCTTCTTGGCAAGGCGGGCCTCCCACTGCTCTTGAACTCCCACCCGAATTCTAGGAATACTCCTCAAACCCATGGCACAAAGAAAGCTTCCTGCCAACTTGCTCTCCAGACCTTCTGGTGGAAAAGCCCAGCTCTCTCGCTGGCTCCCTTGGTGCTGAACAAACCTTCTGGAATGTTCTGGCACCAACTGCTCAGATAGCTTCCAGACTCACCAGAGTTTCTCTAGATGATGTGCTGATGCTTATCTCACACTCCTTTTCACAGAAGGTCTTCCAGAGCGCAGCATGTTCCCCACTTTTTGCCTGCCCCTCCTGCTCAGCAGCAAAAACCCTTTCACCAGCCTCAGCCATGCAGCAGGGAGGGGGCTCTTTGCATGCCATATTTCCAAAGCAACACCAAACTCCGACTCTGAAAGCCCATCCAGATCAACCATAGGACCAGTGGTCTCAAATACAGGGCACAGCCCTTGCAAGGCAGACACAGGAAAGCTGCTTGGTACAGAGAAAATAGCTGCAGTTGGTACCCTCAGGGTGTGGGTTTGGGTCCAGCCACTGCCTATGACCAGCTTGCAACTCTGGTGTGTCATGGACTTGAGGACTCCACTTCCTTACCTCCACACTGCCAAGGGCCAAGCTCTGAGGAGCACTGGGCACTCACAGGCCATCTCTTGACTGACTGCCCCAGACTGTGGCATGCAGGCTGAGGGTGATGGTAAGCACCCAGCTCACAAGACTCTCTGTGGGCCTGTGGTACAGCTGGACCCAAAGACCCAACATCTTGATGGGTGGGGTACTCAGCCAACCACTGGGTTGGATGGTAGTGAGGTGAGAAACAGACTGGAGCAGATGGTCAGAGGACAGTAGGTAGGACAGGACTGACACAGACAGGGTAGACTGACCAGCATTCTAGTAAGTCCAGGCCACAGGGAGGGGCAGCAAGGACCCATAAGGGCTCCAGAATGTTGTTCCTGGGGGAAGAGTGCCCTGGTTATCCTGCATTCTCTGGAGCGAGCTGACCTTGACACACAAGGGGTGCCCAATAAATGCTGAACAAGGAAGGCAGGGGAGGGCACTGCATGGGCTGCAACAGGGGAGTCACATGTGATGAGGTCACATGGGCTGCCTTTAGGTGACACTGATATGTCATCTCATGTAGCCTGTTCTATGGCCTTCACCCTCACTCCCAGGATAAGAGCCTGAGGGCCACCCAGGGCAGAACTACACTGCTGAGGGGAAGGCATTAATGAGCTGTCTAGACCAACCCAATTTCAACCCTGAAGCCTGCTTACAGGTCTTGTTCCTTGTGAATGCCTCTTGCTAGTCAGAAGCTACAATTCACAGTCAGTGGTCACCCGGTTACCTTTGACAGAGATTCCATCAGCCAAGTCCCTTCACAAGGGAGCAGGAAAGCAAAGGTCAGCCATACAAGACTCCACAGCCTATTCTAAAGAGCAACACTGACCACATTTTCAGCATTAGCCATGACCAGCAGGTCTAGTGGACTCAAAGTCTGCTGCTGGCCTCAATAACTAAGCCATCTGTCCCTTAGCCAATGGACAATGGCGGCAAAACAGCTGTCTCTGAGAGTCGGTGTCTGAGCGGACAGGGAGGCTGGTGGGCAGCCCAGAATTTACATACAGGCCTGATTCTGCTTGGGGTCAGAAATGAGGGGACAGGCTAATGTTTGAACCCAAAGAAATGAAAGATCAAAGGAACTTGCATGGAGCGGTGTAGTCCTCAGGAGGCCTACATGACTGTCCAGGATAAACCTTGTGCCAGGTTAGAGCTTTGTGCTGAGCAGGTGTCAGTGAGCACCTGCTGAGTTAATGGCCTCCTGAGCCAAACGATTAAGCTAGAGTATACTGTCAGGGTCTCCACTGTACGCTCATTGCCTCATCTGAACCTACTGACTGAATACAAGAAGCACCAGAATACCTCAGATGTCCAGGCCAAACTGCTCTGTGTACACTCTGACCCCATACAGTGGCCAGGGCTGGCACAGGGCTGGGCTTCTGCACTGTTTGGAAAACTTCCTTGCTGCTATAGCAGCTCTCCCAGAAACCCCTCTATAGGCTTAGCTTCTGATGTGACACCTTGTTTCCTGGGTTATGCCCTGGAATCCTGTTACTAATACCAAAGACAAAGGCAGTTGTGCCTATGAGTCAAGGTTCCTGGATGCTGAACAGTGCTGCCACTGTCCCCTTTCCAGAGGAAGGGGAAGTCTCCATTTATGCTATGGGAGGAGTCTTACTTCTTCCCACCCTCATTCTTCCCGTCATTGGAAAGATGGCTTCCAGAATGTACGAATGTGCACAACCCATAATTTCTAATTCTTTGTAATTAGATTAAGTGGATTTGGGGTTCATCATCTTATAATAAGGACCATCTTGGGTTTCAAATTCATCTACTTGGGCCCCTTCGATGTCCTCTACTTGGCAGCATTCTTATTTGAAATTCTTGCTGATTGACATATCTGCTGACTTTTCCTCATGGTTGGTTATTTCCTCTTATGTTCTGCAATGGTCAACTGTAAGCTCATCTTCACTGAGAATTTCCTGTGAGAACCCTTAATGCCTACGTCAGTGGGACAGCTCTCAAGAGAGATTTTGCATTGCCTCTGCCAGATATCTCCAGGTATCCCAGAACCAACTTTTATACTCAACCCCAAAACTCATACAAATGCAGGACTATAGTTACAAATTCTTACCAAAAAATTGTTTTTTCACCTGAAGCTCAAGTCAAAACAGATAAGCTTTCATTCTATCTCCCTGAACCGGTATGTGGTTTATTATTACTATGGTTTTTTATATCTAAGCTTCAGTAAAATTGAGTTCTATTGAAAAGTTATGCACAGGCTTCCATCCAGTTCACTGGATGAAAGGCCCAAGCCCTTCACTGCTGTCTTGCTTAGATGTTAAAACCTAGGCCTTGTGGCTACCTGAACTGCCAACTTCGCTTTACTGAAATCCAGGACACAGCATTGTTTCTTCCTCTTCCCACTGTGGTTCTGAGCTCACTTTTCGCTTCTGGACTGAGGGATTGCTTTATTTTCCTGCTAGTTGAGCGAGGGAGGGGAGAGGAAGGGGGTGTACGTGTACCAATTCCCCACAATGGATGTAATCATTAGATACTGCAAACATACTAATAAAAATAAAATTTTTTTTAAAAGTGGCAAAGATGTAGCTCAGTACAAAGGCCCCAGGTTCACTTCCAGGACTACCAAAAAAGTAAGAACTCAGTAGCTAAGATGCAATGGCTTAAAAAGTTTTTCAAAATACAGTGTGCTCATCAGCACCTAAGCCTATCATACGTCAAGTTGCATCTATGCAATTGTTATTTGTAAATGCAAGTAAATATTTTTTAAAACTAAAAAAATTGATACTGGTTAAATCTTATCCACATTTTTAGGGTGTTTTATAGATAGGGAACTTTTAGATTCTCAGGTCCGCCTACTGCTGAAAATCTAGGTTCTTCCCAGTGACGCTTTATAAAATAAACTAAACCGCAGAGAGAGGAAATGAGCTGTCTGAGGCCACACCGCGTGTCTGAGGCACACGCAGGCCTCCCACCAAGTTTCTCCTGCAAGGAACAAACAAAGACGTGCCTCTGTCATAAACTGAAACAATTGGGTTTCTGATGGACCCTCAGCCCTCTGCGCCTGCCAGGAGCTGGTCTCATGAACGTACAGGGAATGGAGGGTTTACTGCATGGGTTCTGCCCCGTGTAGCATGGACTTGAGGCTGTGGGCAGAGGCAGCTGGAGCGTGTGGGACATGCAATGCTCCAGGGAGGTTGGCCACTCACGCTTGTTGGCGCCCGGCTGCAGCATGTCCACTCGGTACACGGAGAGCCGGCCCACGGCCCCGCACATAGCGCCCTTCTCGCCCTTACACTCGTGGTTGCACTCGTTCAGCCCGACGCGCCCAGCTGGCAGCCGGTTCCCGCAGTAGCACTCTGCCCCAGCCTCCAAGCCGGCATACATGTAGGACCTGCGGGAGACCAAGGGGTGAGTCTGGACCGGCGCCCCGAGCATGGGCTGAGGTCCTAATTACAGGAAAGTACAGGTCAGGCAGTGCAGCCGGGTCTGGAGAGATAAGGTCTGCACTTGAAGCTGAGGGGAAGTCTCAAGTCTCACTGGACAGGCAGGGGTCATAACCATCAGCACAAGGCTGGCCTGAGGAATCAGTCTTCATCCTGAAGTAAAGGTCATCTAAGTTCAGGAACCAGTTTTTCCTTTGTAATACACATTTTGGCCACACTGGTCTGTCTTGAGCCATCCATGTTACAGGTTTTGATGGAACAAAATCAGTGGTGTGCTGGGAAACTGGTTCTGGTAGGGGCCGGGCAGGTCCTGTAGGTAGCGCCTGCCAATTGCTGTGGTGGAAACACTTTCACCATAGTCACCGGTTCACAGCTGCTCTCAGAACTGAAGTTTGTCCCAGGCACCCCCTGGTGTGACACACCAGCCACACAGCACATCCTGTTTTAAAGACCTGCTGCATGTCCCTTCTCCTCGGCCACTTCTTCACCTACTTCCCCTGATGTAATTATAGCTGTAGACAAAAGAGACCTGAGATGGAACCTGTTACATAAAGCACAGCACTGCACTGAGAGAACACAGTCAACCTTTTTAAACTCCCTTCTCAGTGGATCCTAGTGTAAGAAGCCCAGACCGAGAGCCCACACAGAAGCATCCAGTCCCTGTGGGGCCACTGGCTAGCTGTGAGATCCTGATGTCACTTCCTACATCTAAGTGTCAGTTTCCTTAACTGTTAGGAGACTAAAATGAGACTGTTTTGTCCTCAGCTTTACCTAGGCTACAAAGCATTTAAGTAGGGACCTTATCCTTTGTTTTTCTAGTCTCAGTTTTGTCATCTATAAAATGGGGATAATTAATTTCTATCTAGGGGCTGTGAGGTTTTACATGACATAAAATGTATTAAAGAATCTAGGGAGATAAAACAGATGAAGAGTAGCCTGCTTACGCCATTCTGTCTCCTACACACGTGTGCATGTGTACACATGGTAAATTGTGACTGTCACAGTGATAAGGCCCATTCCCTGGCACCTAACTACTGGGTAAGCCAGCAATATCAGAAAAGGAAAATCTTGTTATAAATGCAAGATAGGAACACTTGTCCTGCCAGAAGTGGAAAAGGCCTCAGAAAAATCTATGTTAAAAGTCTTCATTTTATTTCACACAAAGAGAAAACTGAGGCTTGGGGAAGGAAGAAAACTCATCAAAGTCAAACAAGAAGTCCTTGGAACAACTGGATTAGAAGTCAGGTCTCTTGACACTGGCCCAGAGCCCATGCCATCTGCCAATGAGCTCCCTCTGGATAACCGAGAGCAAACTGATTGCAGTCTCACTACACTAGGGCAGCTGACTGCAGCCAAGGCATCACCGGCTTGGGGACCGAGTCCTGCTTCGTCTCCAGGGCAGCCAGCAGCAGTGGGCCCAGCACTTACCGCTCAGCACATGCGTCCTGGCAATGGGCAACTGTCATCTTCCTCAAGTCATAGAACACCGCCCCCTTCAGGGTTCTCTCCTGGCCTTCGTCACTGAAGCATCCGAGGTAGGTTCCTGTAGGGAGGCAAGCGGCGATCAGAGGCCCAGGAGAGGCTTCACCCTTAGGGAAGGCCAGGGACTCTCCAGCCCTCCTGGCCTAGGTACCTCTCAGGGAAACACAGAGGGCGAGGGCCACAGTCCGACTTCCCCTCGGTGTGGGAGCCAAGCAGGCAGCTGGACTTCTCCCACTTGTTTATATCCTGCCCTTTTCTCAGTTAATGGCCCACTGTCCTGTTCCCCCAGCTCTGCCAGAAGCCCAGCAGCAGCCTGGCTACTGCTCTCTGCCACCACTCCCCAAGTGCCCATGTCTGCATTTAGGTTTTTTAAATTCACTATTATTATTTAGTTGTATACATTGCAGGGCATAGTTTGATCATCCAATATGATGTACAGTGATCAAACCAGGGTACTTAGCATTTCCATCTTCTTAACTATTAAAAAATCTTTTTATTTACCTATTTATTGGATGGTTTAATAGCCTCCCATGGCCCTCACCACCTCCTCCCCATCCCTGCTCCCTGTGCCTCTCCAAGAGAAAATTCTCCATGGGGGCTGGTGGGAAGATTGATAGTCTGTAATCAGGGAAAAGCTGACAGTAGCTGACATAAAGATTTTTCAAAATGGGGGAGCTATGTTTATAAAGACATTTGATGCCCGCTGTTGGAGTGTGTAAGCAGCGTCTAGGAGAATATAGATGGGGTCTTATGTGGGAATCAGTGGGGCCAAGAGGCCACGGAGCCCTCTGCAGTTTCATTGGCACATCCACCAGTGACAATAGGGGATGACACGAGGCAGGGTTGACACTGACCTGACCAGGCAGGGGCCAGTGGAAGTCAGATCAGTCCTGCCCTGTCCCCCTGGGGAAGGAAATGCCTTGCGGAGATGTACAGAAAACTCAGAGAACTGGAGTACAATCCACACGCGGCATCAGGCATGTAAATGTCACACACTCCAGTGTTTTGAAGGAATCACACACACGAGGGTTCTGAAGGAATGGCGCTTTGAGAATTTGCAAACATGCCACCACATGGTCCCCAAGCTGTGAACGCATACCCACAATAGCTGTGCGGAGATCTGGATTGGGCAGCTGTGATAAAGATGTCACACATCTCCCCAAAACCTTAAGCATTCAACTATGGATGCCTCTGAAAGGTCACCTGTGGTGTGCATGCCTCCAGAGAAATTAGGTTGTCCTGGGAAGGCAGGTCAAAGGCTTCTAGGCAGCCTGTCATTCCCACATGGCATTTTGGTGAGGAGCAAAGTCCTGATGGCCTAATGCTTCCCAAGCTCCCTAAGGGCAGGGAAAACTCACTTTTATTCCTGCCAAGAATGTGGCCCAGGGCCACATGCTGAGGGGCAGGGAGGAGTGGGTTCACTGTCCTTTCGCTCTTGGGGCCCTCGGCAGGCGGTGGTTTTCACATGTATGAGCACTGCCACACCGCATTCCACCTCTGACTTTGCTGTCACTTTAACCATCTGTGCCTCAGTTTCCTCCACAAATGTTGACACCTAAACCTCCCTTACTCAGGCTCGTTTCTCCTGCCCCACCCTTGCATCCATCACTGTTTCTCCTTCAAGTCCACTCTGGGCTTCCTGCCCCCTTGAAGGCTGAGACCTGGACTCTAGTCAATCCGGCCTCCCTTTTCTCTGGATTTTTGTCTGAATAACTCATCTGTCGGCCACGTCCTTGCCACTGACTGCTGCTATTAAAAATCTTCTAAATCCGTGTCTTGGCTTTGCAACATGACTGGAGCCTCTTGGAGGGCAGGGGTTATGCCTGCCTTCACCCTAGCTGGTGACTCATCAGGGTTAGGCGCAACGTCAACGTCGACCCCTAACTGAGCAGCAGGTTACAGCTCCTAAGAACCACACCGGGACGTCTTGTGGGTGCAAGCGTGGGCCAAATGCAGGGAGGGGATGGGCCTGTTGTCTGTACTGAGTGCAGTTCCCAGGGCTTTAATTTAAGAAAGGCATACCCAAGGAGAAAAACGACGGGTGCAAGATCCAAAGAACCGAAAGACCCTCAGATCAGAGGACACCAGGGCTGAAGAGTGAGTGCACACCCACCTTCTTTCATATCTGTCAAAAGTCTGGCGCCCCTCACCAAGATATGAGCCTCCTGGGGCCACCTTCATGGAGGGATGCTCATCAGCACCTGTGGCCATACCCAGTGTACTGAGCACAGCACCTGCTATTTCCCTTTCCCGGGACTGCTAGCTTCTCTCTCCTGTAAGCTTCAGGACTGCGGCACACAGCATGCATCACTGCAAAACCCCACCCAGGGCAGTGGGCATGCATTTTTCTCCTTTGTCTGCTTAGTAAAAGAAAACTACTACATGAGAAATTTCTGATGAAAGAAGAAAGTTCATTACTGCTTTCAATTAAACACTCAAAACATTTATCATTGTAATTGGAAAATTTAACCACAAGGTTCTAAAAGTGCCTGGGCTCAAAACTTTCCAAGGCTGAGGCAGAAACAAGACATATTTCTGGGCAAATGAATCGAAAGAGCCTTTGGGAAAAGACTGGCTTGGATTTAAATCGCAGTTCCATCACTAGCTACCTGTGTAACCTGGGATGTGCAGTTTGTCCTCTATGAATCTCAGTTTCACCATCTGTGAAATGGGAACACGGTGCCAATGCCATGGATTGGTTGTGAGAATTTCATAAGACCAATTCCCTCTGGTTTTTTTCATATATCAGTTACTATTTTTCCCTTAGTAAACTTACCAATCCAGTGTCTAGCACTGGGATTGGTATAGAAGTGCTCAGTAGCAATCATTTTTATTATTATTATTATTTTTATTATTCATAGATCATTATTAATAACGAAAATTTCCCAATGACTTTTATTTCCCTGAAACAAATTCTTCACCATTAAAATAGTGAGAACACTGCTCACACCAGAAGGCTGTGTCAAGATGAAATTAAATGAGGGGACAGATTACATCTATACTAAACCACTATCATTTTTCTGATCCTACATTCTAACCGGGGACCTAGTGTGACAAGGAATCAGCAAACATCAGTTGAATAATTAGCACATTAATAAAGGAGAGAAAAAGCAGTTTCTAGCAGGCAGGCTCGGTTGATGTAAACACAAGGGGTGGCCAGGAGTTACTGCCTGGCCAGTTATGGGCCTGACTAGGGTGGAGAGGAAGCCCCCGCCCGGCTCCTTCTCCTGTGTGGCCAGGACTTGAGATGTAGATGGTCCCTCTGGTTTGTGAGTAGCAGGTGAGCCCTTTTACCCTGAAACATAACTGATGGTTTTCCTAACTTCCTGACAGAGGCAAGAGTACACAGAGAAGAAAGAACTTTCGAGGGATACGCTGGGACACATCCCCAGGCGGATTTATTACTTTCGGCTGATATCGAGGTGATGCATTATTGTCTGTGACTCCACATCTGTTCATTTGCACATCAAAATGGACAAGCCGTGAGGCTATTAACGATGGCTTTGGAGATATTGGAATGTCTTTGGAAATTACTATCAATAAAAAACAAACTGGCTATGGAGAAGTTACTATTTTTCCCTTAGTAAACTTACTGACATTTTATTCCATTATGGATGTTGTCCAAGGTATAATGAAATGCTCCGTGATTGATGGAGCCTCCTGCAGCTTCCTCAGCTCGCAGGATCCCCTTTCAGGAGCGTGGCGGGTTGCCCAGGCCGCAAAGAGGTGCTTGCTTTGTCTGCAGCCCCAGCAGCTCTACTGAGGGCTGCATTCTGGCCCACTCTCCACCACTGAGTCCTGCCTGCCTGCACAGGAAGCCCAGACCCTAGGGCCCCTGGAGGGCTACTGGACCGGCACCCTGCTGTCCCATTTTCTCTGAAGACCTCCAGCCATGTCACACAGGGCCTTCCCCAGACAGGCTTTTTCATATTCTGCAGGGACAGCAAATTCTTCCTTAAATCCTGGGGTATATTCAAAATATTTAACAACCCATGGTGTCAGGGACCATTCAGAAATGCTATTACAGCACTTACCCAGGGTGCCCTGTGGTCCCTGGTGTTAGTCCTTTCCTTCCTGGGTCATGGAGAAGCAGTCAAGAGTACAGAAGACACCCCAGAGGCTAAGAGCAGGAACTATCAGCTGGTGTGGAAGTGTTCCTAGCTGCCTGAGAAAACTGTGCTGTCGGATAGCAGCTGAGTGTCTGCCCTGCTTACATCTAACCATAATCTCTCCGGTATTTACTGGAATCCCTTCTGTCACCACTTTAAGTCACTGGAGGTAACCACCGCTTTATAGTATCACATTTAGTCTTCAAAATAACCCTAGAGTATGTTGTCTCCATGTGCATTTCAGAGCAACCTGGGGAAATCAGTGAGATGCCCAAGGTCACCCAGCAAAGTTGTGGCTGAGCCAGGATTCAAAACCAGGTCTGTCGAAACTCAAAGCTGGAGCTCTAGATGACTGACTCACACAGCTCAGCTTGGAGTCTCGTGGAATCCCAGACAGGAAGTGAACAAAACCCAGCACACTTTACATCCCAGGCCCTACAGAGCAGAAGAAGGTACAATCTGTCAAGGCCATCAACCTGCAGGGTCTACTTCTCCAGCTGCCACAGAGCCAGACAAAGGGGACACCAATTCCTGAACCTGGGTCCAAAGACACCACTGAGCACCTACCTCGGCTGCGGATGGCTGATCTGGGGGCCTCGGGACCCAGGGTGGGTGACCCATGTGGATCATTCACGAAGTGGTGGAACCAGCGGCGCCGCACTGAGCTGCGGTTTCTCCGGGGCCAGCGGAGCCCAGGTGGGAGCCGGGCCAGAGGGCTCTGCAACACGTCCATGTTGAGCAGCAGGTCCGAGCTGACCCGGGAGTCCTGGAGGCCTCTGCTGTCCAGCAGGCCCACGCCCAGTGCCACAGTGGCCACCGGCAAGGCCTGCAGCGTGCCAGGTGCCCGGGGGCTCTGGGGGAGGGCCATGCGGGCCCGCTGCAGCAGCAGCAAGGTACCGGTCATCAAATAGGCAGCTGTGAGGAAGAGCAGCAGGAATTGCGTTCTGCGGAGAAACTTCTGGAGTCGGAAGAAAGGTTTGGCCATACCCTTGGGCAGCAGGGCTCCCGGCTGGAGCCTAGGGATGGCTCCTAGCACCCGGGAAGGAGGGAGGCCAGGGCCTCCGGGGGTGTCATCCTCGCATACTGGCTCCTGGCACCTGCCTGGGTTCCCCTAGGCTACCGTTACTGCACCATGTCCTGCAGGCGTTCAGAGGGCACCATCACTTCTCACCAGCAGCCACAGGGCCGGCAGCTGCAGCTTCTGCGCAGGAGTCAGGAGCTTTCCCATCCCTGACCTCTACTGCCTCTCACCTTCTGGCTTGGAAACCTGGGAAAACGGAGAAAGAGTATTAGATGTAACCGCAGAATCTGCCCCGCTTCACTGGCCCATGACTGAATCATCAAAGGGGCCAGCAGTGTTGCAGGAGCCCTGGACACAGGACTGCGTTCAGGCCCCGGCTCTGCCACTGGACAGCTTTGTGACAAACTGCTTTACCTCTCTGGGTCTCAGCTTCCTCATCTATAAAATGGAGATAATGCTCTGCTCTTGAATAGTGCTGCAAGTCCTAGGATAATAGCAATAGCAACAAGGAGAAGAAAAACCAAGGGCAGCTTCTTACTAAGTCCTTTACTGAGACCTGGGTACTCAGCTAAACATGTTACACTCTGTCTTATTTAACCAGTCCAGTGTGGCAGATACTCTAATATGCCCAGTTTGCAGGTGTGGGAATTAGCAAATGGAGGCAAAGTAATTTTCCCAGTCACACAGTTGGGAAACACAAGAGCCAGGGTTTTGAACACCTGCTATTCAGATCCCATCCTCATGAAAAAGCCAGTCTGTAATGAGACACCTGCATATATAAGTATACTTTAGGGTAGGCAGTGTATACAGCAGGTGCTAGATACATGCATGCAATAAGCTGACTCCAAAGTGTGTATTGGGACTGCGAGCTGTGTCCTGGAAGATTTTACAGATACTGGTAGCTGGCTCTCACAAAGTAAGGCCCCAAGGGAGAGAGTAGGTTTCAGGACCTTGGTGCCAGAGCCAAAGAATGAGGACAGCACTGAGGCTGGGGCACCTGGTGTAGAGAAGGCAGAAGGGTTTCTGAGCAGCACTCCAGCCCCATGGTCCCCTGCTCCTCAGGAAGCAGCGCTCCATTTGGGATCCGGTTCCCACTGGCGGAGCCTCTGAAGTAAGCTGTTAGGGTTGGCAGAGGGCTCTACAGCTGCTGCGAGCTGGGCTGCCGTGTGAGGAAGGCCCTCAACACAAAGAGCAGGCTTGTCCTAGAAGAAAGGGCCCCAGAAGCGTGACTAAGCCGCTGCCCGTAACTAACGTGGCCTGGGACCCATGCCAGGTTCATGCAGCCCGTTCAATGGTTGCTCTGTGTGCCACTGGGGACAGACGGACAGTGGGAGAAGAATGACAATGTTTGGGCTCTGGGGCTGGCATTCTAGGCCCCCAGAGAAGCAGCCTGGGCCAGCATGACCCTTCCTGAGTAAGTGCTGAGGGTGTTCAGGTTCCAGGGCTCCAGGGAGGGCAGAGACGTGGGAACACAGGTTGGCATGGGCCTGGTAATCAGCAAATGAAGGTAGAATTAAACAGAAGCAGGGTGCCATTTGAGAAGGGTCTAAGAGCCTTTGTTTTCTCTCTAAGCTGTGTATCTGACAGGCCCACCCTAGAGAGCCTCAGATTTGTAAAACCATGGAGAAAATCCTACGAAATCCTGACTGATCTCTCTGCCTCCAGCTTTGGCCCTGCCAATCCATCTTCCACAAGGCTGCAAGGGTGATCCTTCTAACACGCAAATCTGCTCATGGTGCTCCCCTGCTTAAAACCCCTTTCAATGGGGCCCTGGGGCTTTGGGGATAATCTCCAAGCTCCTTAGCTTGATGTACGGGGTCCCTTTCATGATCTGGCCCGGCCAACCTGGGCTCTTTCCAGGCCCTTTCGGCTGTACCTCCACCACCATGTTCCAGCACAGGCACCAACAACCACAGCACCTGTGCCTTTGCCTTTATGTCTCTTCCTCCCTTTACCTGGTCAATTTCTGTGCGGCCCCGAAAGTTCAGCCTAAGTGTCAGTTCCTTCCCCGTGCTCCGTGGGGGAGAATCCCTGACTACCACCCACCCACAGGCATAGATTCCTTGGTTGCCCCATAGCTCATGTTGATCCCTATCTGAGCACACTCCATAGCAGGATGATTAGCACTGTCCATCTCCTCAAGCATCCTCAGAGGACTCTGATCACCTCAAGGGGAGAAGCCATCCTCTGTTCATGTTTGTCACTCTGGCCCCCAGTCTGAGGCATGGTACAGCGTGGCTGCTCAGTGAGCTTTGTGAATGTGATTTTTCAATTAATGGGAGCACAGAAAAATAAACAGGTCCTGATAATCAGAAACCTGCACCTATGGGCTCAGACCTCAAATGCCACTCATCCAGAGCAGGGGCGAAGCCTACAATCTGGGGAAGAGGGAGCAATGCATGGCAGTCAAAGGACGCAGCTCCACAGCTGACATCTTTCAGGAACAGGGCACTATATGGGCTTTATGTGGTATCCGTTCCATCCAGTAATTCCATGAAGAGGGCTTCCCAGGTGTGTTTGTAAAAGCGTTCTAGTTAAAGGATGTCGGGATCCTATCAGTGAAAAATCCAGAAAACTAAAATGAAAGGTGAGAGGTGGCATTCTCACTAGGAAAGAAAACTGCTGCTCATATGGAGGAGTAAGGTATGGTCCCGGAGTTCAGAATTTTAAAGGCAAGGCTGTAATGTCCATATGCAGTCTATAACTCAGACTTGGATACCTGATACAAGCAGGACCAAGGCGTGCTAGGGTGGGCAGCTGGGGCTGATCCGTCAGGAGTCAGTCTCACTCGAGCTCTTCAGGTGCTTCCCAAGGCTTGGTGCTGCCCCTTCCAAAAGGTCTCCCTCGGTCTGGCAAGGTGTCCGCTAAGCACTGTGAGGCAAATGCCACTCTCAAGACAGAGTTCCACGGCCCAGGTCTCCTGTAAGGCAGACCATCATCTCCAACTTTTAAAATGGCAAAGCTGTCCCCATGCAAGGACCCTAGCCAAGGCAGGCAGGGCGAACTATATGTTCAAAGCATCAGGAACCGGTCTCCTTGCCCTAGACTTTCACAGCACTTTACCACCAAATTCCCATTTGCAAATTGTCCTCCGTTCACTGCCATGGTCACCACTCCATGAGGTTGACATTACAGCCCTCCCGGGGGGCACAGATCACACCTGATTTACCTGCATGTCCCCAGATCTCAACACACAGCCAGGAGGGCAGTGATCAGAAATGTTTGTTGAGTGTCAGAACAAAGTGGCAGTGGGGAGACGTGAACATGGGCACAAGGGTTCACTGCCAGGCTATGCGGTGAGAAAGAGAGCAGAACCAGCTGAAAATCGGGCAAGGATCGAGCCAGTGCCTGTCTGGAAGGTCATGGGAAGTGCCCACTTCCCACCCCAAACCCAGCAATTCTTCCATTAGAGCAGCCTAGCTCAGACAAACTACTGTCTGGCGCAGAGCCCCAGGCTCCTCATCTGTTAAATAGGTATAAGCAGATATTACTGTGGGATGAAACCAGGGAGTGGATGTGAC
The DNA here is from genome assembly GCF_000276665.1 of Chinchilla lanigera. Taxonomy (NCBI): domain Eukaryota; kingdom Metazoa; phylum Chordata; class Mammalia; order Rodentia; family Chinchillidae; genus Chinchilla; species Chinchilla lanigera. The sequence continues at coordinate 11,649,171 of NW_004955467.1, read as the reverse complement.
ACTTCTATTACCTACTGTGGCATGTACTGGCTATAAATGCAAAATAGGTGAGTAAGTACCAACTGCAGGACAGCCCTATAGCAGCACTGTCACTGGTAAAATCAGTCTCAGTGGCCCCTGCCCTCCCTCTGAGTACCCCCCCACCAATGCTTGAAGCTGATACCTATGCTGAGACTGCTGTTTTTTTCAGTGCCACCATAGATTAAGCTTTGCAGCATTAGTAAACAGGTTAGATTGGCTGCGTACCTCACTGGCACCATCTCCTTTACTCTACATAGCGGGAGCCCTGCTTCCTTATGCTTAAGAGCTGAGGTCTGTCCCTAACCTTAGCAAGGTAACACTCAGTGCCCAAGATTAGCCTATCAGGGCCAATAGTGAGACCCGAGCCACCTGCTCCCGGAGCCCCCCCTTGTGCCCATGGAACTTCCTGTCTCTCTCCCTACCCCAACTCCAGCTTTGCATGAGGCAAGATTTATTCTTGAAAGGAGTTTTGTGTGCTTCTCTCAGCAGATTTTGAACTCATGCCAAGCTGAAGCTCCTGGAGATGATGCTACACATGGTGTCTGCTGAGCCAAACCTTCCAGACGCTGCCATGTGGGTAAGTGTCCCAGCCTCCTGGGGCCAGTGGGAAGCGGCCTCAGAGCCCCTCCCCCCGCCTCTGGAAGTCTCCATGTTCTTCTCCAAGGTGAAGCGTTCCCCAAGGGTTCTTGCCAGTGTAACTCCGCTCTCAGAGCCACACAAGGCACTTTGCAGAGAGGCTAGTGGACCCACTGCACCCTTGCCTGAGGCTTGGCCCTGCTGAAAGGGAGCATGTGAGCTAGGTAAAAGTGCCCATCCATCACCCTGCTCATTGCCTTCCAGAGGTCTTGGAGTTATTCTAGAGCAAAGTAAGGCCTGAGGAGAGGGACCCTGAGTTCCCTCTCAGGAGTGAGGAGGATGAAATAATTACAGAGGGGCTTCTACGAGTGTCAGGGAAGGAGCAGGGGCCTACGGCAGGTGGGACTCAGCAAACCTGAGCGCCAGAGAGGAGGAGGAGGGGGCAGATGGCACCTGCCTCTCAGCCAAGCTGGGGACAGAGACGGAAGGGTGGCAGCAGGGAGAGGAGGCCGTCCCTGGAACTGGCCCAGGTGACCAACAGGCTCTGGGTTCAGTCATGTGATCCCACCCTGCTTTATTGTCTTGCCAGAGAGCAGGAGCAGCGGAGAGGAGAAGGAACTTGGCCAGTGCAGCCACTGCAGCAAAGGCCATGAACACCTCTTAACTCAGAGCTGTGCACTCTGAACAGGGCAAGAGTGGGGCCCAGCTGCTTGCTTTCCAGACAAGCAAATCAGCACCCATGTCCCAGCAACTCAGAGCCCAGCCTCAATGACCACCAAACAGGACCACAGTGAAGCCACACATGGGAGCCTCCAGCTGGGTGACCCCCCATCTTTCCCCTCTCTGACCTCTGCCTCTGGCCCTTCCCAGGCTCAGGCATTATGTGCTAACCACAATGTCCCTGGCCAGCTTGAGAGGCTTAAAGCCCCTCCCCACCGCCGCAGCGCATGCACGCCTTCCTGTCAGTGAGGGATGCCGGTACCCCATCTCAGCACTCTGAAATGCTTCCAGTCCACCAAGACTTAACCTCAAGGCTACTTCTATGATGTTTCCCTGATGCCTGGAACAGGGCTCTTCAGAGCTGACAGTGAAACTAAATGCTGTCATGATGATGACTGTGACTGGGTATTGTGTTCTACCTTGAGTCAGGCCGCCTGCTAATGTCCCCAAGCCCCCTCCCAGCATGCAGGCCCCTTGCAGGGGTAGTCAGTGCCTCTGCTGCCTCTGAGACCACTGTGCTCACTCCAGGATCCCGGGCACCTACGCCCCAAAGGCTGAGAAAGGGAGCAAGAAACCCACTAAACACAAACCTACTGCTCTTGGCAGGTATACAGCCTGGGGACTAGGAACGGGGTGCAGTCTCTGTCTTTGAAGAAGCAGATCTCTATCATTTAAGCTTTAAGAAGGAAAAGATTCAAAATCTGTTGTGCAAAAGACGTAAAGCAATAGTTAACTAGCTGGTATCATTCCCACATTGTATACCTATTTCAAACATCACATCATTCCCCATTTATGTATACAGCTGCGATTCGTCAATCACAAGAAAACATACAAAAAATGAGAAAGGTCAAAGCTCCATTCACTACAAATGGGGAACAATCTTTCAGTAAACCTATTGCTAAAGTTCATATAATAATAAATTTTATATGCCACATTTGAGAGTGCAAAGTACTTTTACATACTATTAAGTGTGTTGGCTGAATGAGCAGATGAACCAATGAATGAATGATCTTCCCACAAACTTAGGAAGTTATTATATTATGAATCATTATCCCCATTATATAGGTACAGAATGTGAGCCAGAGAGAGGTTCAATTATCTTGAACAAAGGCAAACTACTGCGAGACAGAACTCAAGTTTTCTGATTCCAAGTGTGCGGTATCATCTGCCATCTCACATGGCCTTTATTTTCTCAACATCAAATGCGGATCCTTCCAAGCACTGTGCCGGGGGCTGGGGCTTCAAAGAGACACAGCCCCATGTGGGGACTAGCATTTTCCTTTTGTTCGATTGGGAGCTCATCCCACTCTTTCCAGAGCCAATCACAAACTCTTCTGGACTAATTCTGAGCTATCACTCCAGCAGCACCCTAACCCTAACCCTAATTGGTTCATTTGTTCATGTGTTTTTTCCACCTGCATGCTCTCTGAGGCCCAGCTCAGAGTGTGACAGGTGAAGAGATGTTCAAACTCCACTGAGGAATGTGGATAAATGTGAGCTAGTGAGTGGAGCACCCTGCCAAAGTCAGCCCTGTTCTCTCTGGCCCAGTGTCTGCCACTGGGGTGGGGACTCCAGCTATGGAAGGGGGGCCAAGACACTCCAGGGGCATTTCTGTCCTTAGGACCTTGATGGTCCCTTTGTGAAGGCAGCCACCCTCTGCGAGGGGGCTAACATCTGCAGGGGTTTCTGGTAGTGTGGGAAGGGAAGTGGAGGGGAAGGGTCTTAACACATACCAAGGGATACACTGCATTGTATAGCTTAAAAAATTAATCTAGTCCATTCCTCCATCCATTTCTCAAGTCTACACCAGGAGGGAGGGGGTGCACAAGGAGGTAGGGCCCTACCCATTTCCCTGAAGTGGCACACTTCTGATCATTTTTCAGGGCACAGGTCAACATGGTGGTATTAAAGGCAAGATGAGGAGACATTACATCCAACAATAGGAAGCAAGATCATGAGGCTCATGATCTTGAAAAAGCAGTGGAAGGGCTTGTTCACCCTACTCATTCCCCAAAGGAAGAGGGCAGGCTGCAGCCCAGCCTGACTCCAGGTATTGGGACTCAGTTCTGCCCCTGCTGGTGTATATCATTATCATTCTCACGGATAAAGACACTGAAGATCTAACCACAGTCTGAGCTCCCCCATATCTTGAAGTCCTTGGCCTTGATCTCACGGAAGTTCCACAGAAAGGATAGAGAACTTGTCTCACCAAGACTGAGCAGAGTATGAGCCAGATGGGAATACCAGCTGGGAGTGTCGACAAAGAGAAATACTGTGCACAGATATGATTTGATCTGGGCCTGGAGGCTCTGAGCTACCTGCTTGCACCAACTCTACAAGGATCCAGCTCTGTGACTCACTGACTTGGTCTGCAGAGCTGCGGCTGAACCGGCCAGGCTGAGGCTGAGGCTTAGCAGCAGGCCAACCAGTGGCCCAGATTACCCTCTTCTGCCTGGTGAGCTAACAGGACGGAGGGACAGGAGTCTGGCCTTCTGCTTAACCCAGGCTTCTCTTCACTTTTGACCACATGTGCTGCAAGGTACTAAGTGCCCCCTGAAAAGAGGGATCCCTTGCCTTTCCCATAGGACCTATGAGAACAAACCTGCTGAGGCCTAGAAGATGTAGCTGCAGGTGACAGCCACTGGCTTCCTGTGGGGAAGATCAGGTAATCAGGCTGCCCACCCACCCAGCCACCAGCCAAGCTGCCTTCAGCCACTGGGTCCCTGGGACAGGTCTGCTGTTCCTCCTAGAAACTCCTAGCTTTCCTGGAAGCTCCTTCTCCAGGTGACTGCTGAGGGCCGTGTGTGTGTGTGTGTGTGTGTGTGTGTGTGTGTGTGTGTGTGGCGGGCAAGTCTGGGAGAAACAAACCCATTCCTACCTGCAGGAAGACCACCCCTTGCGCTCTGTCCAGCACTTAGAGCCATCCAGTAAGGGAGGGGCTGTGCACAGGACAGGGTCAACCAGCATGAGGTCTCCTCTAATTCACTCCCCACCAGCTTGTGCCGGATAACCTAGTAGTTCAAAGAAAAGGTGCTCATTTTGATCCCAAACACAGGTGCAAACATGGGACAGTGCAAGTGCCTCCTGCAACCCAAGCACAACTGTTCCAGCAACAGGAGGGATGAGGCATCTGAGGCTACAGAACTACCCAGTCTGTCTATCCCGGGAGCAGTGGCCAGGGGGCTGGAAGCTAGGGCAGGGTTATGGCGTTGGAACCTCCACACCAACCCTAAACGGGTCAGCAGAGGGGACAGAGGTCACTCTCCCTGTCCCCACCTTCCCACGGGAGAGCCAGCACCGATCAGGTATCACGTGTGATGCACAGATGCTCAGGAAACAGGCGGCGAGACTGCCCTGAGGCAGGGGACCCTGCCAGGGACACTTCTGAGGATCAAAAGAAAACTCGTGAGCAGAACCCAGTCGTGAGTCTCCGTCCACACCTAGGAAGATGCAAAGCTCTTTATCGCGTAATCTTCCGAACATAGTACATACGCTTCGATTCTGCCTCTACCTCTGTTCAAGTTCACCAAGAGAGGACAGGAACCCTCCGCTGACCGGAAGCCTGGCTCGGTAGCGGAACGAGGAGCTGCTAATGGTGAACGTCTCCGCCTAGGAGGGAGGCAGTGCGCACCCCAAATCCTGCCCTGGCCCCCTCAGGGGTCCTTCCGCGGCGCCCTCCCCAGAAGGAGACCGTCGTTGACACTGCCGGTGGGGGAACCAGGCTTGTGCAACTGCCCAGCGCACCCCAGACCCGGCCCGATTGTGGCGTAGCGCTACCCCGACAAGCACTCGCTCGCACTCCCGGTCCCTGGCCGAGCGGCCCCAGCTCCGGAAGGGCGCCCCCCCGCCCCACGCCACCCCGAAGCCCCAGCAGGTGCAGCCTTGCCGCGCTCTCAGCCGCCTCTACACAAACTTGTTTGCCCGCATCAAGGGAGACCCAGTTCGCAGCACGCAGAGGGTCCCGGCTGGGGCACCCAGGACTTAGGACTCACCCCACGATCGCGGCCGGCTGGGTGCCCGCACCGGCGGCCACACGCCCGCCTCCCGGGGCGCCGAGCCCGCAGCCCCGCAGTGCCCGG
>NW_004955467.1:11603324-11643524 GCF_000276665.1 Chinchilla lanigera | reverse complement strand
GGGCGCCCGGCTCTGCACATGCTCACTCGCGCGGCCCGGGGACAGCGGCCGGCCGCCTCCGGGTCCTAGCGGCGCCGGCGCGCACACCCGCCGCTCTCCTGGAAGAAGGGGTCTGGGCTTAGGTGCCAGGGGACCCACACTCTGACCCGGCTCCTGAGACAGGCACACGCCACGGGCCGCACGCGATGCTACCAAGTCAAGCCGCTGACACCCACTGTGACACTCTCTCTGCCACAACCTTGCATTGGAGCCTCGCTGGTTCTAAAGCACACATTATGGCGCTTAACACCCCCCCCCCACACACACACTAAGCACTGAACACTGTTTGAGGGGCATGCCGCCACACTCACTCAGATGCAGACACAGTGACAGACACACCGTCTGGTACAGATACACACGGAATCACCGCTTCACAGACATACACCGACACCCCCACCACACACACACTCTGAGCTCGGCCCACCCTAAGCAACAAGCTGGGGCAGGACGACAGGTGCGTGCGTGCCCGCGAGCGCGCGAGCGCGCGCACACACACACACTATGTACTTTGTAGCACTGTGATAAGAAATTACGGAGTCATAGACACACACTGAGTCACCATCCCATGCGGAGTGAGACACTGACAACGACATCTTTGGCACAGACACACATATGTATAGACTCTGCCACACACACACATCCAGAAACAAGCACACACTAGAGCACACACACAGAGTATCTGAGACAGTCCCACACCGAGCCACAAGCCCACAATGCACTGGCACCATCTCCCTACACATGTAGGGCTCTGCCAGCAGGTGGTCACACTGCTCTGCACTGACACACTGACAGACCCCTCCTTGAGCCAGTTACCCACAGAAGTGTTGCCACACACCAGATGGAGTCCACTAACAGACACTCTTGTATAGAGGGTCACACTGGGCATCTCCCCACAGGCGCGCGCGCGCGCACACACACACACACACACACACACACAACCCTCCTCCCCCTTAAATAAAGTCTGGGTCTAACCTTAAGGATTTCCCTTCACTGAGGAGTCCCACCCCTGCTCTCCAGAAGCTTTCAAGTCACAGCATGCACCCTGTCCTGTCAGGTGCCCCTGGCACCCAGTCCTCACCCAGGGCTGGCTGCTAAGATGCTCCCAGAGGCTGAGAAGAGTAGAGGCGGCAGGTGCAGGTGGAGACGGCTCTGTCCCCATCTTCCTGAAAGGGAGTTGCATGCCTCCGACTCCCGCTAGGGGCAGAGCTGCTTGGCAGAGCTGCTTGGCCGGGCTCAGAGGAGCTCGCTGGATTTCAACAGGTGCAGGGCAGCGGGAGAGGATTAGATGGGGACCCGTCCTAACAGGCTTCATGCAGGTCAGTCAAGGGCCACCCAGAGGGGAAGGGACTCACGGAGGTCTGCACAGCTAGTCAAGCCAAGCACCGAACTGGAACAAAGTCCATGGCCATGAAGTGACAGTTGAGCTCTCTGGATCCCAGGGGGGACTGGGTGAGGAACCAGGGGATAGGAGGCAAATTCTGTGCGATCCCAACATTCCAGGCTTGCAAAGGAGCCTTCCCCCATCCATGTTCTGTGCAACATGTGAAATTTGTGTTGTCAACAATGGCATCCCACTGTGCACCTTTACAATGCTTTTTGGTCTTTATAGTCTTTCTAGGAGGAGCTACATAATTCAATGCAACAGGAAAATTTGGGGTCCATGTTCAAGAATTATCAAGAATTTCAAGAAATGAAAGCAGGGTATTATACCAAGTGTAGGGCCTTCCTGAGCATAGATGTGTAGTTCTCCTGCCTGAGAAGCTAGCCAGCCCTGTCCCTCTGGTACCCATTGTTCCACTTAAAACTCACAATAAGCTGCCTTTATGTGCTCAAGATGAAGCTCTTGGCTCCCAGAGGTGGATAATTACAGCAAGGAGATCCTAGGTGAGCTCAAATCCACTCCTCTGGGAGTCTAGCGCTGCGCTGCTGCTGCCACTCAGAAGAGGCAACCTTGGAGAGAAACCATATGGGACAGAGGTTGCAAGTTGAGGAGTCTGTGGGCTACCAAGGAAAGAGGGGAGCACTGGGAAGGGCCCAATGTCGCGATATACCTGTGCAGCAAGCCTCTGCAGGGAAAATAGGTAGGAATACCTGCTGGCTCCAGGGAGAGATGTTGAGAAAGGGCATTGTCATTGAGAAGGGCTTTCTAAAGGAAGCCAGGAGTATTTCAGCATTGGCACAAAGGCCTCTTCCCTTGCAATGGTGACAAATAAGCAGGTGTGAGGAGGCCATGTGGGCTAGGTCTGAGAGCCACTCCCAGCCCACACCAACTCCCTGCCCTGGGTCCTTTCTACATAGCCGGGACTGTTGGTATTTATTCGTACATCCCTTTTGTTCATGTCGCAAAAGCATCTGTGGGAAGAGATCTTAATGTCACAGAGGCTTCAGTGGTGGTCCCACCACGATGCTGACACATATCTAGTTCTTGCTTCTCCTCACCTCTGGGACTAAGAATCGAATCAGAGCAGCCTGATCTCACTTCTTCCCGTCTCTCTGACTCTTGACTCCATCTGCTGCTCTCTCTCAGGACCTTTATTGGATCCCCACTATGTACACTGCCTCCTAACTTCATGCCACCTGCTGGTTTTCCCTCCCTGTATCCTTTCATTTTGTCACCAGGCAAGGCAGCATCTTGTGTTACATTTTTGTTATAAACACTGGTGACTGATAGGAAGCAGCAGTCTCCTCAATGAGCCTGCACTGTGGAGACCTGGTCCAGAAAACAATCCTAAAGTCATGGCTGACATGTGTGTGAACCAAAACAGCATCTGCCACAAAATAAGCGCATAACATATTTTAGTTAATATTAGATACAGGGGCTTTTTTTGCCCCAAGACTTTGCTAGAACCCAGAAATGCTATCATGCCATGCTTTCCTAATCCACCAGGTTCGTACTGTTTTCCCTTCCTCTAAAAGCTACCTCCCGAGAGAGGTCCTCCCCAGTCCAGCCAGAGTGTTCAACCCACTTTCCAGTTTCCAGTCCTCCTGAAACTCAGCACCCCACTATCAGTCTGTTATCTACCACTTAACTCCTGTCTTCTCCTTCTTATGCCTTGGGGACCTCAAGCTAGAATTCCAGGGCCTACCACAGCCAGGGAAATTTTTGTGTCATACACAGCTATAGTGTTCATTAGTGCCTAGCTTAATTCTTGGCACATAGGCGGGCTCACTAGATAGTTATTAAATAAACAAGTGATTTGTAAGATGCAGTGTGCCTAGAGGGACACATTTTTAGTGAACTTGCGTGAGTTGCCAATGGATGGCGTGTTCTTTTTTCTCAAGAACTCAAAAGATTGCTTGTTCTTGCTCTGGTCACAAACCGATTCCTGTTTGTACACAGCCATGTCATGATTGTGCATCAGATTCTACTGGCCACCAGGGAGACACACAGACAACGAGAGAGAGAGACAGAGAGAGAGACAGAGAGAGAGAGACAGACAGAGACAGAGAAACAGAGACAGAGACAGAGAAACAGAGACACAGAGACACAGAGAAAGAGAGAGAGGGATTGTTCACTCACCCCATCCTCCTGCCAGGAAATAGTAGCAGGTTGAGGAAGCAGGCGGCCCGTCACAACATGGGACCACTTGTATCTGCATATCCTCCCCCTTTAATTGCAGGGGGAGGGCTGCTGCTCTACCACTACCTTGGCCGCCGAGGTGACATGGACTTGATCAGCCAGGCAGCCTGTGAAAGCTGCCTGAACTCTTGGACATTATATGTGGGAAGCAGTGCAGCATCTCCAAAGGAGAATGTACTTTCTTCTATCTTCCTTTGCATATCTTTTCCATGGTGGTGTGAACTCTTTGATGTCTGCTCCATGCAGTCAGACCTGAAGCTGGGTTCAGCACTTTGCTGGGCTATGTATTTACTTGCTTTCTCCTGTGAGTGCTGCAGCGACTTAAATATGCCTCTGTAAAGATGCCAGTGACACAGATGGTAATTGCACCCCCTGCCAAGCTGGGCCTGCAGACACAGAGAGGTAAGGGTGTGGAGGAGGGCAGAGAATCTGTACCTGCCTGGGAGGGAGGGCCTCCCTGAGCACTGCTCTAGTCTGGGAGCAGTTGGACTCTGTGGGAATGAGCCAGAAGGACCCAGAAAGTTTTCAGAAATCAGAGGTGGCAGAGAGGGAGGAAGGGAGGGAGAGAGAGAGAGGGAGAGAGAGAGAGAGAAATAAATCTGAGTTTCTTTTTTGTCTGAGTAGGCTGTGCAGCAAAATTACTACTGTGCATGCAAAATTTACTACTCTGATCCCTGGTTTGATCCTCTATAAAATGGTGAGATTGTCTACTGATGTCAAAGGGCATTTTAAAAGATAGACAGAAGAATAAGAAGAGAGCAATTTGGAGCCTATTCTGCTTCTATATTTGGGCAAATTATATCATTTCTAGTAATTTTGCCCTTTATATTTGTTCACTTGTTTGTTTGGCTTTAATGCTTGTTAACAAGTGTCCCTTTTATAGCTTGTGGATCAATGAGTAATTTAAAATTTCCAGTCTTATTTAAAAATACATTTTGTAAGACTATAGCTATCATAGATAGTGATTCTTCTAATGGCTATGGGTAGAGATAATTGAAAACCTTTTAGGATGGACTCACCATTCTAGATGAGATTAAGATCATTCATGACTCATGGGTAGAGGTCAAAATAACAACATTAACAGGAGTTTGGAAAAGTGGATTCCAATCTTCATGGACGACTTTGAGGGGCTCAAGATCTCCATGAAGGAAGTAAACATAAATGTACTAAGAAGAAAGAAAGAAGCAAAGCCTAGAGATGCAGTTGAGGTGCTGCAATCTAATAGTCAAATTTTAACAGAAGAGGAATTGATTCCGATGGATGAAAAAAAATTGGTTATTTAAGAAGGCATCTATTTCTGGTGAAGATGCTATGAACACTGTTGAAATAACAAAGGATTTAGAATATTACATAAGCTTAGTTGATAAAGCAGCAGTGAAGGTGAGAGGATTGACTACAATTTTGGAAGATATTTCTCTGCAGGTAAAATGCTAAGATGTAAGTTTTTAATCTGAAAAATGGGGAAAGTATTTTATATACAAGGCATAACTTCTAGCACAGAACATATATTTAATAAATGATGATGATTATTCCAGCCCTGGCATTGAGTCTGACGTGGCATGTGCTGGAAAAAGGGTAGTTGAATTTTGGTTTATAACTGCATGACCTAGGCTGGGGCAGGAGGATTGCTGTGAGATCGAGACCAGCCTGGGCTACAAGGTGAGCTCAAGGCCAGCCTGAACTGCATAGGGAGACCCTGTCTCAAAAAGACAAAAAAAAATCACTGCATGATCCCCAACCCCATTGACACAGAGGCAGCACGGAACACACTGAAGGACAGCTGAATACCAAAGTGGGGTGGAGTCAGTGTGGTATCAGTCATCACCTGGGAGATGTAAGGTAGCAAGTAAGCTATGATGTGAGAGGATGGCAAAAGTGGCCTGTGCTTTTTTTCCCTTATCTACTTGATATCACCTGACCGGCAGCCACAGACACCTCATAGATAAAGCACCTCATCTTTGCCTCACTTTTATGAATTCCCTTGTCAGTCATGCATTAAGGTCCTGGGACTTGCAAGTTGACTATTAAGGTACTGGTGCGTCCCAAACATACAGCACTGATGCCACAGGAAATTGGCTCATTTTAATAAATTTCTCATTTTCGGATACTTCTAAATTTATAGACAAGCTGCAAAGAGACTAGAGTTTTTATATTCTTTTCATTAGTTTTCCCTATAGTGAATATCTTATAGTACAGTGGTATTTTGTCAAAGACAAGAATTGGCGCTTTGCTCAGATGCAAACCCCAGGCTATTTGGATGTCTCCAGTTTCTTCATTAATATCCTCTTTCTGTCCTAGGATCCCATAGAGACGCATCATGTTATGTCTCCCCAGCCTCTGCCGGTCTGTGGTGGGTTCTCATTCTTTCCCTATTTCCAAGACCTTGCCACTTTCCGGAAGCAGGTGGAGTGTCCAGCAGCTCATCGCAAACAACCGGTCACCTCAAGTTAGAGGAGTTCCTGAAGCTAGTGGCATCATGGAAGTGTGGATGCTGTCTCTTAGGGCATGAGGGCTGGTGACCAAGCTCTAGGAAAGGAGAACCAGTCAATGTCCTGAAGAGAGGCAGGAAGGAGAAGCTGCCATGGGAGAAATTCTAGCAGAATCAGGGCTGGCAGATGGTTGGTGGTGGAAATGAAATGTTGGAGAAAATGCAGTATGAAGCTCTGAATGTACTGCTGACAGATTCCCAGAGGCACACCCGGTACACAAGGGCTTCTCATTTGTTACCTGTGTCCTTCCCCGCCAGGTGTCCTGCCCTAGCCTCCACCTCCATCTCTGCTCCTTCACCCAGATGCACAGATTCACTCACTTCAACGTCAAGCTACTTCTTACTTCTGCCCAAATCCCAAGAGGAAACAGCACACTGATGTCAGTGGACACCAAAAGTGTTCCATGAACATCCTTTTCAAGGTGAATTGATCCTTTGTTTAGAAATATTTTCAAAAAAGAGAAACATTTTTAGTTTGTTCTGATCCCTTTTCTCACCCTCTCTTCTTTAGGGTTTTATATTGCAGCAGTTAAACTCAGCTATACAGTTTTTGTGCCATGAAGTGACAAGCTAACCCTCAAAGGAAGCAGAGTACAAGAGGAAAAAACCCTACATCCTCTGTAGAACTCCTGAGCTGTGATACCAATGGAGTAGCTTTTACCTCTGAACACACATCATTAAGGTCTTTTTGTATGAGGGTGGGGGAATCCTTCTCATTTATGTGATTGTGATTTCCTCCCTGGAAATTATGAGCCCCCTCTCCAATACCTAGCACAGGACTGATGAGTTCCTAACACATCTCTGCGGACGTGAATGGAACCCTTTAGAAGTCTTCATTCCACATTTCGAGTCTTCAATATTCTGGAAGGATGGTGTGCAAGTGAGCAGAGGATAGGGGGTGGGAGAAAGGGCCAGGCTTTATGCAGATGGGCCAAGGTGTGGTGGGCCGACAGGTGCTGAGTGGGTGAGTAGCGGGTGTGAATGTACAGACTCATATCCCATGACAGAAGGGAACCTGTTTATCTTCACATTTACCCAGCTCTATGAAGAGGGTCAGCAGACAGCAGACTCCCAGTGAATATTTGTTGATTAAATTAAAGGCTGTTGAGGATGACAGCTAGGAAGGCAGATGTGTGTTTGTGTAGGTGAGTGAGGGTATAAGGAGTAAAATGTGTGAAACATAGACAGGTAGATTTATGGGTGGCACTTTAGGGCTCCTTTTAATCTCCTGCTGCTGCACAAAAATTATCACAATCTTAGTAGTTTAAAATGATGCACATTTGTTACTTCACAATCTCCGTATATTAGAATTTTAGGCACACAGTAGCTGAGCCTTCTGCTCGTCTCACCAGGCTTCAGGAAAGGAGTCAACAGCGCTGCATTCTCACCTGGAGCCTCAACTGGGAAACAATCACTTCCAAGTTCAGAATTTATTTCCTTGCTGGTGGATGACTGGCAGCCTGGTTTCTTACTGACTGCTGGCTGGGTGGTCACCTTCAGTTCCTAGAGGTCACCCACAGCTTCCCACCACATGGTTGTTTGCTTCTTGAGGACTGCAAAACATCTCCTGCTGCAGTGGGCTAAGCAGTCTTACAGAATGTGTCATAATCAGAGGGCGGCATCCTATCCCTTTTGCCTATCCTACTGGTAAGCAATTCACAGATTCTGCCTATATTCAGGGGCACAGGGTTCCCACAGGATGTACTCACTAGGAGTCACTGAAGGGATGCCCAGCACAGGGTGTGAAGATGCATCAGGCTTTTGAAGAAATACTGAGCTGGATACTGCCAGCTCCTTGAAGGCTCCCAACTGCCCTTCTCAAATCCAGCCCAAGGGAGTGGTGTTCCTGTTGTGTATCCTGGGTGGCCACCTCATAGGTGTGAGCAGAATACATAAGAATGTCACCAAACTCAAAGGGGTGGCAGGAGGCGTGCTCTGTCCTCCAGCTTGCCTGGACTCTGAGACTCAAACAGAACTGAGCATCCAGCATTCTCGGAACATCCCAGGATCTTCACTTGGATGTCTGGAGTCTGCCCTGAGCTGAGCTTTCCAGATGTTTCCAACCTTCATCTCACACAATAGCCCTGGCTCTGTATTGAGTTCCACCCGAAGTGTGTCCACACAGCAGTGCATCTGCAGGTCAACCACCCGCTTCTATTCCATTCATATCTCCACCACATCCTTCCCATCCCACCTCTAAGAGAAAACTGCGTTCCTTGCTTCCAATGTGATGTACAAGGAGAACGTGCTTACAACTTTCCCCTCCCCTCCCCTCAAATCCGTCTGGATCTTCAGCCCTCCTGTGTCCCTCCCTGTCCCCAAGAAGAATCTTTTCCAGCATTCCAGGCCCTGCTTCCTTCCTCTGTCCTCTCTCCAGCTACTTGTGTCTCAGTCCCCTTCCCTTTTCCTTAAATCTCCTCCAAGTGGACAACTGAAAACCTCCCCACGGCGCACCTATCAGGGTGAACCACTCCTCTCCCTCCTCCTGTCAGCCACCTCCATTCTTTTAATCTCCTGGTTCTGTCCACCACAGTCTGCCTCTCAGCTACATTGCTCACCGAAAGAGCTCCCCCTAGGTGCCAGAACCTTCCAATTGCCAAGTCGGGGTGCTTTTCCACCCCCACTCCACCTTTCCCTCTGTGTGAGCCCCTTATTTTGCAGCCCACCCTAGGCTCTGATCTCCTTGCCTCCCTCTGCTCTCTGCTCCCTAGCTCATGCATAGGATTTACTTTTCCTGCTGTCCTCTGAAACAAAATTATTCCTGAAAGCTTTGCTTCTGATTTCTTCGTTCTTTTCCTTGAAGCCCTTCCTATTCTTTGTTTTGATGTCTACCCTCCACCCCAGCTGTCTGCTCAATATCAGTATCTCCCTCCAGATGGTCTCCCAGCCTCTAAAGGCCACTTGTCCCCCATCTCACAATATAGCTCTTTTTCTCATTTTTGATCCTCTTCTGTTCCTGACTCCTCACCCTTGGTGAACGGTTTTGCTGTCCATAACATCTAAATACTTCGGTGTTGGCCTTTTTCTCACTGCAGCTCATCTCCTTGGAAACTCCCATTCATTCCACTTCCCTAAATCCTGTTTGGATAGCTGACCTCCATTCTATTTGATCACCTCTTATCTTTTTTTGTGTGTTTTTTAAAAGTACACAGGTAGTTTATTTCATGAGAAGGGGTGTCAAGTAGCTCACAAAACGAAGAGTTTGGTCTATCCTGTGAGGCCATGCTACCAAATCATTTATCTGAATACACTGGTCTTCCATTTTTGAACATTTCGGCCTTAGTCTTATAATTTTTTTATTTATTAAAGAGAATAAAAATAATTTAAAAACCATTAGAAATGATGCAGAATTTCACTAAACAAGATGATAAAATTGAACAATTGTTGCTACATTACATATTGTTGTCTTCAGCTGTCCCTCAGACAAAGGACTTCTATCTAAAACATATAAAGAATTAAAAAAAAATCAGGATCCCAAACTTCAAAGACCCAATCAAACAATGGACATCTGAGATGAATACCACTTCTCAGATGAAGAAATACACATGGAAAATAAATATATGAAAAAATCTTTAACATCACTGGTCATTCAAGGGATGCAAATGAAAAGAACACTGAGATTCCATCTGACCCCAGAAAGAATGGTTATCAGGAAGAAATCAGCCAATAACAAATGCTGGAGGGGCTGTAGGGAAAAAGGAACACTTCTTCACTGTTAGTGGAAGTGAACACTGGTGCAACCACTGTGGAAGTCAGTGTGCAGATTCCTCAGAAAACTAGGATTAGAGGTCCTACTTCACCCAGCTATTCCCCTCCTGGGTATTTTTCCAGAAGGACTGAAGGCATCACACCACAGTGATATTTGTACATCCACATAGCAGCGCAATTTGTCATAGCTAAATCTTGGATCACCTCTTATCTTGTTCAGACTCTCCCTGAAGCCCTGCTCATCTGACCCAGTCCCTAGGAAGTCTAATGGCATGGTTGTGATCTTGATTGGTCTCAGGTTTCTTTGCGATGGTCCCACTGCCTGTACAGTGAGCTCAGAATAGAGCTCGGCACCCAAGGCCCTTAGCTGTCTGGCCATCCTCTTCAGTTCCGCCTCTTCCTGGTTTTCCTGTGTTCCTTATCATACTTCTAATCAGACTGTGTTATCCCATCTCTAGATTTTGCCTGCTCCATTTCCTCTGCTTGGAACACTCTCTGCTTGCTATCATTGTCTCCAAGGCTTTGGTTTTTCTGGGCCCAGGACAAACTCTCTATCTTTTTCCAAAAGACCTCTTAAGATTCCATATCTGAACTTTAATGCCCCTCTCCTCATTGGTGTATGTATAGTTCTGTGCTTTGGATAAAAGCTGGGATGGGGAAATACAGGTGTCAGAGCAAGAAGAAAAGGGAGATAGTGTGTATGTGTGTGTGTGTGTGTGTGTGTGTGTGTTTGTGTGTTGTTGCAGAGCCGCTCTTTTTTTTTTTTTTTTAGTTTTTCTCCGGTACCGGGAACCCAACTCACGACCTTGCGCTTGCCAGGCAGGCGCTTTTGCCGCTGAGCTAAATCCCCAGCCCCACAGAGCCGTTCTGATGTTGACTATCTTATAAAGTACTGATCACTCATCTTCCCTCAGAATAGGATGAGAGGAGAAGCATTATCACTTAGGGAGAATATGAATTCCTCAGTCCCATGCTAAGCATTTTACATGATACTTTATGTAATCCTTCTCCTCCTCTTCCTTGTGACCTTATGCAGTGTCTGCTATTTTGGTCCCATTTTGCAGATGGGAAACTGAGCATCAGAGGGATTAAGTGACAAAGGCATGATACACAACTGGAAAATAGAAAAGGAGAGTTAGAGCACCAGGGTATATGGATTCAGAGGACCTCATCCCCATGGGCTGTACCCTAGTTACCATGCCTGCCCACTTGCCGCATCTCCCCACGTAGGCACACAGGGACAGTTGCAGCTCCTCCGTGCAGACAAACCTCTGCCCCTTTCCCTTGCCCTGTCATCTTAGGGCTAATACACAATGCTTATCCCTGGTCACTCAGATTATGAAGGAAATTCCACTGAAAGGGCTTGCTGAGTTGGTACTAGCAAAGGATGTGGACAGTCATGCAAGAGCCCAGGGGACCAGGGAGTGCTGCTGCTGCTCTTTTAGAGGTCCTTGAACTGTGTTAAGGGGTCCTCTGGGCAGAGGGAAAGGGAGTGCGGAGCTGCAGTAGAAAGGCACTGCAGTCTTGCCCTGCACCAATGCAGTACCAGACTCCCAAGCAGGCAGCTCACAGCAGGATCACACCATGAGGAGGGGATGACACAGCTACCTGGGTAAGTACAGTGCTCTTCCCTGCTTCCCCTATGCTCTCTGTGTCTTTTTATGCGTTGTCTACCATGGAACCAAGGAACAGAGGTGCTAAGGAAGAATAGGACGCTGGCTTAAGAAACTCACCAGTCTGGAAGCCAAGCAGGGCAGGAGACTGCTCTTCATGGGCCAGAGGGCCATGTGCCCTGTGGCAAGTCCCTTCACCACTTGGAACCTATGGGAGACTGGGAATGAAAGGAGAGGAAGCCTATTTGATCCTTGGCCTATGTCTCATACCTTACATGCATGGCTTTACTTACTTCTTTTTCTTCAGATCCTCATATTTTGTAGTTCTCCTATCAGCTGAGTACTAGCTGGGTTAAAGCTTATCTTTCACACTAGGCCTATCCACAGTGGTGGCTGTGCTGATGTCCATTTCAGCTGGTTTCTCACAGCCCAAGGTTGCATCTGCACAGGTCACAGAAAAGATGCTAGGGCCCGTGACTTCCTTCTCTGTCTGTTCATCTGCTCCATATCTGCTGAGGACTGAGTTAGGCAGATGCCTGTTCCCTGAACCAGGAGATGTGAGATTTGAGGACCTGGCATAGTGAGAGCTAGAGGATGGTAGGTCAGGGCTGGGGCAGGTAGGGGACCTGAGGTCACAGGAAATGCTTGTATAACTCAGAAGGGCCCTGCTGATCCTGCTGTCATCAGTTTAGTGCTTAGAAGAGGGAAGAATGCATTCCAGAGGGATGAGAGTAGAGTTTGAAACACTTTTAAAAAGTGAGTGGGTGGAGAAGACCTTTCTGGGATAGGAATGGACCGTGTGGTTCAGCCAAATCTAAAGCACAGAATGTATCTAGAGTTCCCAGGGGAGGGAAGAGGTCTTCTTTGGTGGCCACACAGGTGAAGGTACACAGGAAATCCTAAGGGATTTGGCTTTCTCCTCGAGCCAGATGTGAAGACCCACAGCAAGTCTTTCAATAGGGGGCGGGAGCTGTGATTGACAGGGGAGTGGGTCCTGACCGCCAACCCTGGACTGCCTGCCTATTGCCATGGCAATAAGTGCTGGGAGCCTAGAGAAATATCTTTTAGCTCCTATATAAGATTGTCCCTCAGAATCTTAGGGTGAGTTTGGGACAAACAGCTGAGGCTATTTCTTCTCCCTTTCAGGGTCCCCTGATGAGGAAGCATTTGAGCACCTGCCTACCTTCCTGCACTCTCTCTTAGTCAGCAAAACCCTAGGTTGTAGGTCCAGAGCCCCTTCTGTTTCCTCCCACCTGAAGGACGACAGGGCTCAGGTGCACATGAGACTCTTTGACCGGCTTCCACCCAGTTCTAACCAGGGAAATGGGAAGTGACAGCAAGTGCCAGGAGTCACTAAGTCTCTGTCACCTCGATTTCCAGGCAGATAGAACCAGCTCCGAGTGAATATGTCACTTCAGAGATACCCTTGTCCCTGTGGGTTCCGTCTAACGTAAGTGAAGTCTTGCCCCTAAGTCTGCTCTTCACCTTGGAGGGCCCTGTGCTATCCCAGCCCTCCCTTATTCCTGGCAGCTTCCCCTGGTTCTCATCAGGCGCAGCTGTTTCTTGGACACTGGACCCCTGAGTTCAGCCACAGCCTTCCTGCTCTCAGGGCTCATCTTCCACAGCCATCTTTCAGCTTCCGTAAACACAGATCTGGCTCTTCCACAGCCAAACCACAAGCAACACCTCTTTACCCATCCTGAGCACTGTTTCCTCAGAATAAATAACTCTTCATTGCTATTTAAAGATAACCTTTAAGAGGGCTGCTTACAATAACATCCAACAATTACGGGGTCACATTCTCAAGAATAATGAGTTACTCCATCTGTGTTCAATTTCTTTGTCTACTTTTATTTTCACCAACAGATTGAGGCGATTTCAGGCTACTGTGTCACTCTCCAAACAGTACCACATTGCTGTTTGGAACTGTCTAGACTCTCGACAGTGCCCTGCTTGTCACATGGCAGCCCTGGGAAGGAATCTTTTTAGAGGGAAACATAGGAGAAGAATAATTTCATCTTGTATGCAGGCATTTATGGTAATGGAAACAGATGTGGTCAAGTCACTCCCTTCCTTATGACCTTTAGGACCCTCCTTTAGGACTCTATAAGATAAGATCCAAACTCCCCAGCTGATCCTTCTTGGATCCAGCCAAACTTGCTACCTGAATTTCATAAGCTTTGCTCAAAATGTTGCCTTTAGTTAATAGATTAAATTCTCTGATTCCTCCAGACAGAGTTAGATGTTCACAGTCCAATCATAGACATGTATGTACGTGTAAATACACACATACACATTTATACACTAGCCTATACACACATACCCCTACACAAATAAGTACATGTATATATACACACATGCACAAAAGATGCACATGCATGCTGAGGCTGTTCAGCAGTCAAACATTCGTAGGCACACATGAACATACATGCATGCATCCATGTGTACATGTACGTACATGATCACATCTATGTGCACACGGATAGGTATATGCACACACATTCTTTCTTTTTATGTGTTTTCTTAATGACACTGATAAACATGACACTTGGCATTATCACAGTACCTTGGGTGCTCTGACACGGGCTCTTCCTGCCCTGACTCAAATACTGGCCCACAGGGAAATGACTGTTTCTGTGCTCAGGAAGAAATGAACATGCACAGTAATCAGTCAGGAAGGCAGCCCGAGCACTGGCCTGCCCTGCTGAGCTAAGGTGGCCAGGTCCCTTCCCTGCCCTGAAGCGCAGTCTCCCTCAGGGACAATGGGTATAGACCAGCTTGGAGAGGCCTGCCATCTCTCAGCACACACGGTGCAGGAGGGAGCAGACCTGGTGCCTCTGGTGGGGGCCGCTAGCAGCCCATTCCATAACTCCCCATGGCAGCAGGCGCATTCTCCCAGCCCAGCTTATTTACGATGCTTTTAACTCCAAGTGGACCTATTTCAGAACTCCTCTCCCACATATAAATTATCCTAAAGGGCTGATTTGTATTACCATGGTTGGACAATGCCTAACCAGAAAGCACTCCTGCCTTTCAACAGTATCAATCTAAGAAGAACTATAGAATTTTTCACCCTAATTGAGCACTTTATAAAGGGGGGTTGAAAATCTTCAGTAGGTTTCAATTTTAGGGAAAGCAATTTTGACATATTAGGTACTGCTGGCTTAAAAAATACATTCGCTAATGACTTCTATTTACATATTTTCCTCCATTAAAAAAAAAAACACTGTGTGAATGAATCCAACACCCTTAAATGAGGAATTTCCCACCACAACCTCTGAACTTCCTTGGCCAGAGCCGCTCAAGTGGTCAAGATGTCTCCAGCACCACTCAACTCCCTAGAGAAATCCTGATGGCTGCACACCCTTCTCCATGCTTAAGAGTATCTGTAATATTGAGGCACAATCTTAGATGGGGTCACTGGTTTCTTAAAATCTTTTACTGGCATCCCACTCCCTACAGAATTAAAAACAAACCTCCTGGCCTTACACAACAGACCCATCCTGCCCTCAGCTAGGACCAAAGTACCTAGTGGAACCCCAGGCATCAAGCAGTGGTAGTTTCCTGCCTATCTTCATAAGTCTGAGATTTTCCAGGTGTAGAAGGCCTGATACCCAAAGAGACCCACACCTACTTTATAAGACCTGCTAATGTCACCTTGGATTTCTTAAAAATTGATGAATAAAAGGCTTAACATTTTCATTTTGCATTGAATCTTGCACATTGTATAGTCTTTCACGCCCAGATTCACTGTGTTCAACTCTTTTCTGCCTTTCTTTTCCTCCTTTCTTTTTTGTTTTGTTTCTTTTGTCTTTTTGTGGGTGGAGGATTGTCTAACTTTATTTGTGCTCTCCGTTTTCTCTTCATGAAGTGTCAGCTCCAGTCCAGCGTTGCTGTTGCTTGTCCATGTGGTAAGCCTTTGGGGAGGGATACAGTGCAAAAGGGAAGAGGGACAGCTTAGAGACTGAAAGACTTCAAAGTACAAATCTCAGCTTTATCACTTCTGACCTTGGGCAACAGAGCCTTAGTTCTCCTGTGCAAAAAATGCAATCACCACTGTCTCTACTTTGAGGGTAGCTGCAAAGACTAACTGGGAGATAATCACAGAGCACTTACGAGTGTGTCCAGCGCAGGGTGACTATTTGAGGAACTGGTCACGGTTGTCATTCTTTGCGACCATGATTTCACATTGACCCTTTATGAAATTCCCCGGATGCTCTGACCTTATCACCTGAATGTCTTTTGTCTATTCCTACAGCCTCCTCTCCTGCAGGTATAGAGCTATACTGATATGTGGCAGCTGTCCATCATGATACTTTAAGCTCAGTTTTATTTGCAGGAATTCACTCAAAGTAGCTTAGGCAGAAAGAGGCTGGTTATAAGGAGTGTCTCAAAGAACTTCAAGGTCAAGAATGTGGCTGGGCGTCCATGTAAACTTGGAGGTCTCTGGAAATGCAGGAAGTGTTTACTCTTCTCATCTTCCTCCCTTAATTTTACTTTTGTCTGAGCATTGATCACTGTGTCTCTGTCTCTGTCTCTCTTTCACCCTCACCCTCCAACCCTCCCTCTTTTTCTTTCAACCGGTTTTCCCTTTCAATTCAGCCAAAGGTGAGCCCACCCTACAGCCTTCTAAACTAACTTTCCTTTATGGTTCCAGACACTAGAAAGTGAGACACCTACTTGGTCCATTTTCAAAATTCTGTAGACCGAGGCTTAACAAGTATCTCCAGGTTCAGGTGCTCATCTATGGCACCCAAGCTATGAGATAATCTTATGTTCTATCCTGGCAAAATCTCTCTGCCTTTGTCTGCCACACAGGTCTATCTTTCCCTATAGGACCACACAGTTTCCATCTTTGCCTTCTGCAGTAGCCAACCCAGTATTTAGAGTACAAATTGTTGTTGAAGAAAAAAGGAATAAACAATGGAGGAGAGACTTGCATTTCCAACCTGGGCTACCACGTGGATCTCCCAGTGATTCTGTTCCTTACAGGGATTCACTAAAGGAGTCTATCCCAGAACCAAAAGCTTCGGAGGCAGCACCTTATCTGAGGGGTGGTGGAAAGCCCAGCCCCAGGCACACACATTCAGCAGGGCTTTGTCTGGCTCCTCAGCCTGCACGCAAAGCGGCTCCTATTGACCTCTCCTGCTTGCTCCCCAAACAAATCAGGGCTCAGTCTTCCCAAACATGTAGCCTGCTGCTTCAGGATTTAAGTTGATTTCTACAAACCTGTTGTTCTCTCAACAGAATCTATAACCTCAGAAATCATTAAAGGAGCAGAATTACATGCACTAGGGTCAGAGGTCAAGGAATTTTGGAAACACTGCAGAACCTGAACTAATTGTCATAGCTGTACATGCTAGAGAAACAGAAATGCCACTGAATTATTTACTTGGAACCTAATACCAAAGAAAATAATGGAGAACCTCCTCCCCACCTGGTGACTTCATGCTTACAGGGCATGTTGGTGACCAAGGGGTGCTAGTACTTAAGGGTTTCCAGAGCAACTCACACTTTCTGACCATAACTTTCCCCTCCCTAAATCCTTTGTAAAGCAGGACAGGGCTTAGTGAAGATGCAAAGGTGAGAAAACCTTTCTGTGCACACTGGAACTGCTAAGAGATAGTGACAAGAATGAAAAATCATTGGAGTCTAATCCAAGCTTCTAGAAACAATCAAGGGCTCTACACTCTAAATAATCACAGCGCTCTACCCAGGTGCTATGGTTTGGGTAAATGTTTCGCAAAGGCCTGTGGATTGAAGGCTTGGCCCCCAGCCCATGGCAATATTGGGAAATAATGGAACTATTCGGAGGTGGGAATTACTGTAGCTGAAAGCCTTCCAGTCATATTGCATCAGGTCCTTGAAGGGGCTACTGAGACCCAAGCTCCTCTTTTTCCTTTCTTCTCTTCTGAGCCTCCATGAGAATAGCTATGCTCTACCATGTGCTGCCCACTATGATGTGCTGCCGCACCACAGGTCCAAAAGCCATGGAGCCAGATGACCGTGGACTGAAACCTCTGAAATCACGAGTCAAAATCAATGCTCCCTTTTTAAAAGTTGAAGATTTCAGGACTTTTTTTAGTAGTAAAGGAACCCTAACTAACATTCTGTGGGGACGGAAGCTGTGGCTGTCCTCAAAATCATTCCATGTGCAGACTTCACTTACTAAATTCCAGCTTTGTATTTTTTCAATTCCTTAATGCACCAAATTGAGGAATTGTGAATAAATCTTGAACAAAAGGTATCACACTCCCCTTCTTACAGTTTAGCAAGTTATTAAGTAAAAAGAAAAAAGAGTTTAAAATAGAGGCAAAAAAATCAGGTTTATGACCACTAGAGGCCAGGCAGGAAAGGTGTTATCAGGCCCATTAGCCCACTGGCTCACAGGTGCTAATCCCTAAATCTGGCAGATGTATCTCAGGCCGTCCCAGATTTCACTGAGCAGGCTTCCCACCTGGAGGGGGCCTGGCCTGGCCAGCTGAGACTTACAGTTTGGAAGAGCAGAGAACTTTTGTCCTTTGAAGTTAAACTTGACCCCAAGAAGAAAGACAGCCCAACAGGGAACATACACTTGGTATGTGTATGAAAAGGAAGAGAAAGGTCATGTGTACTCAGAGAAAACCCTCCTCCTGGGAACCAAGATTTTCAATTCTGTTCACCTAGTCATCCAGACAGGAACTAGGGTATCATTCTCTCTACTTGTCCACTTTACACATGGATATGGTCACAAAGTCCTGTTGCTTCCAAATTTACTTTCTAAATAAGCTTCAAATCTGTCTACCACTGGCAACACACTGGCTCAAGCCATGTCCTTCTCCTAGGCAACAGGAAAACTTTCTTACTTGTCTCCTTGTTTCCGTTCTTGCCCTGTCCCTAGTCCATCTTCCACTTTCAGAGTAGTCCTAGAATGACAATTTGGTCATTTCAGTTTTCTTTTTAGAATCCTTCTGTCCCCCAGCCCTCAGCCCTGCCTTCTTCTCTGATCTTCTCTTTCCCTTATTTCTCATCTTGTGCTCTGGTTGTAGTAAACTTCTGGGCTTCCAGGGTATCCTGCCCTTTTGTGTCCTGGGACTTTACATGTACATTTTGTCTGCTGGCTGGTCAATTGGAAGAAAAATTAATATATACAAGAATCAGTATCAGCACTATCTAAAGAACTACAACTGCAACTCAGGGTAAGCAAATCATTTATAATCAATTCATGCTAAAACAGGATTGCACATGGACCAAAGTTGATAGTGTACAATGAACTGTATTAATTTGCTCAGGTTGTCATGCACAATACTACAGACTGGATGGTTTAAACAACAGAATATATTTTCTCACAGTTCTACAGGCTGAACATAAAAGACCAAGGTGTCAATAGGGTTGACTTACAGTGAGGGCATTCTTCCTGGTTTGCAGATGGCTGTGTTCTTACTGTGTCTTCATGTGTATTTCTTCTGTATGTGGTATCTTCCTTATCTTACGAGGATAGCAGAGCTACAAGATTGGGGCCCCAAACTTAGGATCTCATTTAATTTTAATTATCTCCTTGAGGGCCCCACCATCAATACATATAGGGGATTTTTGGCTAGGCTTTCAACCTGTGAATTTAGTGAACCCATTTAATTGATAACATGAACCCAGAATTTGGCTTAATTAAATTACATGTAGTTAAGTTAAAAATAAAATAAAATACAGGACAGGGACTAAGAAGACACTTGCACATGAATGTTCATGGAAACATTGTTCACAATCACCAAAAGGTGGAAATAGTACAAACACCCATTAATATATAAATGAATAAACAGAGTTATATCCATATCATGGAATATTACTCAGTCAGAAGAAAGAAGGACTAATACGTGTTGCAATATGGATGAACCTTGAAAATATGCCAGGTGAAAGAAGCAAATAAAAAAGGACAAATTTTGTATGGTTGCTTTTATATGAAATATCAAGCATAGACAAATCATGGAGATAGGAAGATTACAGGCTACTTGGGGCTGGGCAGGGAGGGATGGAAAACTGTTGCTTAATGGGTTTCTATTTGGGTCAGTGGAAGAGCTTTGGAATAGATAATTGTACAACACTGCAAATGTGATTAATGTCCTTAACCTGTATACTTAAAGTGACAGAAATGTCAAATTTAATGTTATATAGATTCTACTACAAAACAGTAAAATAAAAAGACAGGGGCAAGCCTCTGTGATAGACTGCCATGATACTGTGTGTTTTCATAGTACCTATGAAGCCAGTTTGTTTGACTTCAAGGCTGGCTTGTAGGTAATAGATACTCAATAAACTATAAACTAATAATTGTTCAATGGTTGAATGAATGAAAAGCAGGAACCAACTCAGTCTTGTTTTCTGCTGTGCATCTACTACTCCTAATGGGGTGATTGACAGCATTAGAACATGGTGAAATATTTGTTCTAATCAATGAATTAACAGAATCATTCATAAGTGTATCAGTGAAAGGCTGGGGCCATGTCTATTGTTGGGCTCATTGCTCTATTTTTTGTTTCTAGCAAAGTTCCTGATACCTTATGGAGACCCAGTTAAGTATTTTTTAAATGAATGAATATGTGAAAGGATAAACAGAGGAGCAAATCAGTGTCTAAGGGGTAAAACGAGGGAGGCGGCAGTGCTGCCTGCCCAGATGTGGTCAGAACTAACTTGAGTGGGGTCCAGATATTAAGAGCAAGTACAGGGGTGGTGAGAATTCAGTAGAAGACTTCTGTAAATGCTGAAGGAACTAGAAACCAGAAACAATGTGACATTCTGTCTTCAAACGTGTATTTAAACATCTGTGAGGTTGTCATAGGAAGGAAGAAGCAGACATATTCTGGAATCCCCAAGGAACCTGTGGAGGAAGATTTAGTGAGGCAGATTTTGGCACAATTTAAAAATGAAAACCTGTATGATTTATGCACCAAATGCCTGTGAAGCATTCTGCAAGTGGTTTTACACGTATTCAGTTATATTTTCCACATCCATTATGTCCTCCCATTTTATATATGAGTAATAGTTCTGCTTGGTCAGTCACAATTATACAGGACAAGCCAGGACGCAGACTCAGGATGAACTGATTCCATAGCTGTTATGGTCTGTGTCTAGATGTCCCCCCAAAGCCTCATGGGGGTGGGCTTTTCAGAGGTGGCTGAATCTAGAGTTTGTGATTGATTCATGGTCTAATCCTTGGATTAAGTGTATGAGTGCTACACCCACTGTAGGGTGGGTAGCCTGTGTACAAAGTGGGAATGGAAAGAGGCTTGTTCTCACCTCCTCTTTTATTGCTTTTGGTATCTTCCACCATCTTGACCAGTGTTGGGAGTGGCTGAGCTGCAGATCTTTACACAAGTAAAGCCAAGAGCATGGAGCCCCCCATGAGAACAGGTGTTCCAGCCCCAAGAACATGGGGTGTGAGAGGCAAGCTAGTTGTTAGGTGGGCTGGTCCCTCCTGACATCAAGCTGCCAAGTGTATAAGTAAATGTGCTGCAATCGTTGATCAGTTCTTTTCACCAGCAGGAGACAGACCTTCAGCTGATCCTAGCCTTCTGTAGCTTGTCTTCATTTCTTCACCTGCTCGCCACCCTTCATGGTCGTTACCCCAGGAAGTTCAAAAGCCACACTGTCCATGGCAGTTCAGTTGCTGCTCTCCCATGTTGCCCTGCCTTAGAGCCAGCCAGTTACGGGCTGAAACCTCTACAAACTGTGAGCTAAGTAAACCTTTCCTCCTTTAACTTTGGGTGTCAGGTACTTTGTCCTAGCAATGAGAAAGGTAACTAAGAAAATAGCCTATGCTATTGAGAGCTGTTCAAAAAAATATAGGCTATCTAATAAGGAAGTGAGTTCACTATCACTGGAGCTGATCAAGTGGAGGCTTGATGGACCATTTAGCTAAGGTAAGAGAGAATACAAGATATAACCAAGGGGCACACTGAGCTGGTTCTTAGGTTCTGTGTTTCTTGGGCTTTTGAGTCTGCCCGCTTATGTCTTGGACCCACCCTAACATTCATAATCTTTTTGCAACAATGGCTTTGGTCTCAATGAGCTTGATTTGAACAAGATCTGCCAGTCTTCTAAGGCATACCTAGAAGTACTGTATTGGAGACCACAATGACTTTAAGGGAAAGGATGGCAAATAGATTTTTTATGTATCAGTTTGATTTAAGTAATGGTGTCTGCCCAGAGTCCTGTTCTAAAAGCAATTATAAAGCTTATTCAACCTCCATGGGAAATGGTGCTTGATTGATTAGTAATGTCTGTCAAGGGTCCGAGATAGTAGCTGGCAGACATTTGCTACAGATTTGCCTTCCTTATTTGATTCAGGACATGAATTTTAACTCTGAAGAGCACAACTGGACAACAGTGGTAAAACCACATGCATCTAATAAAATACCAATGTACATCGTCTTAGAGCCAAAAAAGGGATTAATTTTAAGTTGGAGATTTGCAACAGTCCAGATTCCAATTCCTCAACATTATTCCACTGTCTTCCTTGTGGGCCTGTCCTTTAATTAGGAGGCTCTGCAAACACTTCAAAGCTCAGCATTTCCCCAGCCACCCCAGCCCAGTGCCTGTCCTTGCCAGTCCCCACACCCCCACTGGATGTCCCTCCAGAGTGCCAGACTGGGTTTTGATCAAGCAAATAGGAATGTGTGTTTCCCACTGTGAAGTAAATAGCCATCCCCCAGCCACATTTTTATCCCTGAAGCCAATTAGAGGCACAGCTGGCTTCCCAGGCAGAACTGGGAGGGAGCAGCTCTGCCTCATCCCCTTCTTGAGTGTTTGGGGAATGCTGTGGTCCCACATCTCAACTGCCTAGGTTCCAGAAAATCTGGAGGCTTTCCTCAGACAAGTGACCTAGGGAGGTTTCTCTGCCACTCTGCCTGTCCAGCGTGCATACACCTTCCCACAGGTGACCCAGGGTAAAGAATAGAGTTTGATGTTTGGCAGACTTAGATTCAAATTTTTATTCTCCCATGTATGTGTTGTATTGCTTGCGTAAGTAGCTTAACTTATCTGAAATTCACTTTCCTTATTTCTAAATAGGAATATTACAAACCTCATGATAGCTTTGCCAGGAACCCTTTTTCCCCTTTATCCATTCCACTGTCACTCATAAATACCCATTTCATGTATTATTTCATTTTACTACCATGATTTACATCAAAGGTTCAAAGCTCGTCTCTATCTAAGGTTTGTGTCTAGTTACTCAGGACTTAATTTCTTGGGGTTTTTGTTTGTTTGTTTTTATAAGCCAGAGACCCTCCTGCTAACATCTTCTCTGCCTGGAGAGGGACTTTAAGTCATCCTGGAAAAGATTTTTCTCCATGTTGAAGAATCCCTGAAGGGAGCCCGGTCAGCAAGGAAATCGGGAGCAACACAGATCTCACTATCCTAGAAGGAATGAAAAAAAGGACTTTTGTGAAATTTGAGTGTAACTGAAACTCTCGATACTCCAGAGTGGGTTACTGCGACAGAAGTGGGTAAATTAAGGGCCTCTTAGGGAAAACAAGTTTCAAGAGACCAATTTCCTTTTGCATCTGTGGTCTAGGGATGAAGTTTCAGATGGCCCTGGCTCAGATCTTCTGGAAGTTCTAGGAAGACTCACTTGAAGGAAAGTGGTGAACTAGGCTCCAGCTCTGAGCCAGGGCCATGGCTTTGTCTGGCCAGAGATGGCTACAACTGGAAACCTCACATCTCAAGTCCCTCTTCCCAGAGAAAGAGCCCTGGAGAAAATCCTGGTGCTGGAGAGTGTAGAGAAAGGAAATTATTTTCAGGAACTGAAGAAAGCTCTTCAGCCTGCTGAGAGTGGAGATCTGCTCTGGTCAACACAGCAGCCATTAGCCAGCCACATGTGACCATTTAAGATTAAAATTAAATTAATTAAAAGAAAATAAACTTGAAACTTCAGTTCCTTTGTCAAAACTGGCCACATTTCAAGGGCTCCACTGCCACATGTGGTTAGTGGTTACGTTAGGCAGTGCAGAATAGTGGAACACCTTCATCACTGCAAGAGTCCTGTTGCACAGTGCTGATCTCAAACAGGGTAGCTCAGCATCAGCACTACTGATGCTGGAAGCCTGATGGGAGTGTGGTGGTGGATGATCTTGTGCACTGGGGAATATTCAGCAGCATCTCTGGCCTCTACCCACTAGATACCAACAGTATCATACTCTTAGTTATGATGACCAAAATGTCTCCAGGCACAGCCAAAAGTCTTTGTAGCATGGGAAAAATCTCCCTTAGATGTGAATCACTGGGCTAGATCATATATAAATCACTGTGGGAACCACTCAGTGGGGCTAAAAATACAATTGAGCTGGACTAGTTTCCTTCAGGGCCTGGGGACAGTGTAGGGGATGGCAACTCTTAGCATATCATTTTTAAGATAGAATAGTTTTTAGTACAAGCTTCAAAATGTGTCTTGAGAAACATCCTGGAGGGGTTGTAAAAAGTTAACTCTCCAGTTGACTTTGCCCTGAAATGTCTCCCCAAAGATAAAGAACACCCAGGCCCAGATAATCATCTATGATCCTGCCTGGGTTGTTTCATCCCTTCCCTGGTGGTAGTTAAACATTGCAACCATAAAGGAATGTATAGGTGTAAAAAGGGGAGCAACAGAACAGAGTGCAAGAAGTATATATCATAATGGTTGGGCTCATATATCATAATGGATGGGGGCTACTAATCCAGCCACATGGGACAAGGGAAACAACACTGTGATCACTCTGCTACTATGGAAACCAAAAATGTATTTAAAGTGGAAACAAAGATGAGGACGGGGCCGACTTTTCCCAACTTGCTAGTTGGGAGATGCA
The DNA here is from genome assembly GCF_000276665.1 of Chinchilla lanigera. Lineage (NCBI taxonomy): Eukaryota > Metazoa > Chordata > Mammalia > Rodentia > Chinchillidae > Chinchilla > Chinchilla lanigera. The sequence goes on along the minus strand of NW_004955467.1, from coordinate 11,619,281 downwards.
TGGTGGCCGGCCTAAATTCAATAAACTCTGTTTGCCCTAAATAGAGTTCTTCAGTCTTCTGTGGAATTCAGCCTGTCTGCCACTACAACAGGAGGAACAGCTCGCCTCATCAAAATGGACTGAGGAAATGTCCGGAGTCCACAGTTCAAAGGGTGAACACAGGAGGATGAGAAGGCTACCAGGAGCCCCTAGCTCACTCAGGATACCTCTACACTGCTGTAGTGCCTCCTCCATGGCCTCCTGGTCTCCTGTTTGTGTCTCCAAATCAACCCTACTTAATGGCTACCAGAGTGATCTTTGGAACATGCATATCCTTGACTATTTTTAAAGCACACCTAGTGTTTCCTGTTGCTCTTAAGAAAAAATCCAGACACCTTGCCTTACATTCAGATCCTTTACAGGCTGGTTCCTCTGAACTTTTTCAGGGCCATCAATATCTCCCTTTAATTTCCTTAGCTATAACTCTCCCTGACCAAGCCATGCTGTTTCATGCTTCTATGAGTTTACATAAGGTGTTTCCCGTATCGGGCATGCCTTCTTTTCCTGCTCCTCTTATTATAATTTCACCACTTTTCCTGTTTTCATGGTCCTCAGTGCTACCCCATGTTCACTGATTCACTAACAATACTCATGGATCTTAGCATATAGTTGTCCTTGTGGCAGCAGTTTGTCTACAGGGGAAGGTGGACACTGCAGAAAACCATCTATAGACTTCCTTTTTTCTTTCTCCCATGTTATACTGAGGGATGGGTACATTGAGCATGCTCCTTTATGTAAGAGTGATTGTGCAACCATAGGTGGGCAAAGTTTCTGCCCAAGGAAGCCTGTTTGACATTTGAGCTTTGGAATTTTTTTTTATTGGAGGCTGATTATATAAATATATAGATATAATTTGCCTAGAAACTATCAAACTTTCAGGCTCCCATGAGGAAAACAAATATGCTTTCAGGCATAGTCTAGGCACAACAAAGCAACTTTATTAGATACAGAGGGTTTCCAAAGCCAAATTCTCTGTCTCTGGCCAAGGACCAACCTTGCAAGCAAGTTCTTCTAAAGATAGAAACTTCAGTTTTCCTTTGCTAATTCTTATCTGCGTATTCCTTTACTCACACTCAAAGACTCTTTCTTGCCTCTCAGGTAAAACTAGTACATAGCTTTTGGGTCCCTTGGCTTCCCTTGACTCCCAGAAAATAAGAGATACCATCAGGGTCTTATTATTCTCTGTATGCTTCCTGCTCGCGACTGTGAGCACACTGAGGGCAGGGGTGGTATTTTCTCCTGGGTGTTCTTAGGGCTGTCACAGGGCCTAGCACGTATTCATTCATGTTTCTGAATGAATAGATGCTTGGAAAGCATTAATGTGTAAAGGGCCCAGGTTGTGGAGGACCAGAGTGGAAAAAACATGACCCTGGCCCTCAGGAAAATGTGTGGGGAATGCTAAAGCTCAGCATGATGGAGTGAAAAGCATAGTGAGCAGAATACCATTATGTCCAGCCCTGCCCACCACCTACCCATATACCTGACGGTCTATAAGACAGGAGCACCAAAAATAGCCTGGGCTCATATTCCCTCTCTGTAGCAAACCGGAGAGATCATACTTTATCCAGGAGTCTTATCAATTGAGAATAGTGAGCATAGAATACTGATGCCCAACTGTGCATTTGGCAAAGCATCTTGAAGCTCCATGTGGACCAGGTAAGGTAGAGAGATGCCAGTGACTAGAGAATAATGTTCAGTATTGCCTTAAGAGAAGGGTTATCGAGATGCTACTGTGGACAGGTGAAGTAGAGAAGAACCTGCCTTCAAAATCTCTATTCCTTGCAGTTGAGAAATGGGGTGCAAGCCTCCACACTGGAATTTGGATTCTAGGTGATCTGGGTTGGAATTCCAGCTCCACTATTTTCTGCAAGCTCTGAGTTCTGAGTCTCATAGCGTCCCTGAGCCTCCTCTGTGACATGGGAGTAATACCTCATCCATGAAGGTGTTGCGAAGGTGCAACAAATGAAATACGGCATACAAGGCATTTGTCTGCCACAGTGTCTGCCCAGTACACAGTAAGTGAAGCTGTTTGTGAATGCCATTATGTCAGTCTCTGAGTTATTATCATTGTCATACAGGTTCAATTTGCCTCGCTTCTTCAAGTAATGAGCACAGAAATTCTTCCCCATGGTGTCAGGCCCTACCTGGAGTGCCTCATCCTTTGGACAGTGACTCCCATTGCCATGGGAGTGTTTGACCTGGGCCGCAGGGCTCATCAAACCTTCAGGCCATCTTGGTCCATTTGACTCACCCTGGGAAAACATCTACCATCTCTTGACAAATGAAAAACAGCCCCAGAGACTTTTGGGGGGTAACCATGGCAACTGCCTTCTGAGCAGGATTATTATTACTTTATCAGAAAGTTCTCTTTTCCTTCAGCTTTCAGAGGCTTCAAATTTCACTGAATTTTTAAGTGTGGTTTTATTATATCTTGGAGCTTAATGTTTTTGCAGCAGAAAACTTTCCTCAAATCAGGGATGAAAGCCCATAGGAAACAGTCTAGAATTTACTCCTAGGGCAACTTTCCCCCTCAACACACACAGCCACTGTCTCTATTTACCATGAGCTGAAATCCCCTTGGTTGCCAGGGTGTAAGATCATACTTTTGCCAGGTGGCTCATTGGCTTCATGTGTGGAGCACTGAGATCCCCATAATGAATTGAACTGGAGAATATAAATGAGGCGGCAAACATAATTGAGGCATTCATGGTCCCCTTTCTTTGGATGGCCAATTTTATTCTCCAGGTCAGCTCTAAGCTACTGTACCCCTCCAGCCCAGGGGGAGCAGGAAACTGTGGTCTCCCCTGGTCAAGGCAAATACCTGCCACATTCAGCTTTGTAGCTGAGCCCTGGGGCCCTGACCAAGGAAAAATGGATGAGAAGTTCAAGCCATTCCAGACTTTCTAGGAGTGGGACTGCAGGTGAGACTTTTACCTCTTGGGGTCCCAGTTTCTTGACTGTAAAGGGGCTAATGATACTAAGCTAGTAGCCCCGTGCTTTGTCTTGCGTATAATAAGTGCTCTATAACTGAATGAATACTCAGGTTAACTAATTAATTCCTTGCTGTGTCTCCTGCAAGTTTAAAATGAAGGAATGATTATGGAAGTTCATTATGAGCTACAAAGTGCTCCTAAGTGCATGGGAGTGTTGTTAAGGTCAGGGTGGTTATTAATGACAAGGCCACCAGCAGCTTGCCTGACCTGCCAACAGAATTACCTCCTGAAGATGCTGCCTGGTTCAGGTCAGCTTCTTTAGGCCCTGCCTCAAAAATCTGCAGGGTTTAGAGTTCTCATTCAAAGCCTCGTCCTTCAAGAGATAGTGCAAGATGGAAAGTAAATGCCAATGCCAAAGAATTGGAGCTGGGGTTATCTGACTCCATCTTTTCAGGGGAGAATTAAAATGTTGTGGTCCCTCTATGAATTAACCTTTTCTCAGAAGAATGGCCAGGCTAGCCCTTCACCCCATTAAGTTTAGAGTCTGCCCATTTGTCTCTCAACTGCTTTAAGGTAAGTGAGTCTTTGGACAGTTGAGGAGAAGAATGAGGGTTTCTGAGCTCAGGCAGAGGCTGCTCTGTGTTCTGCGGACACAAACCCAAGAGCAGTGCTGAAGGGTTGCGCCCTGGTGCCGGACAACTTCCAGCAACCTGCAGACACAGAGGTGCTCAGTGGCAGGAGTGGCCACGGTGCTCCACGCAGCTGTTTAGGGGTTACCCCTTCTCTCCTGCTCCTCACATTAGCAGCTCCCATGTTGCTCCATGTCAGCCTTGGCAGTGGTAGAAGGCTGATTGGGTGGACAGTATAGGGGCCAGTAAACTGCTGGGCTACTAGGATGAGTTCACTTTCACAGCACATATGCCCAGCCTGGGCATGGGGATGGTTAGCAGAGGTGTGAAGGTCATCCTATAGGGTGGCCACAAGGCAGTAGGTACCCTCCTCCATGACAGCCCAGGCTACTGCTGTAATCTGCCTGTGTTGTATAGGAGTTTCCATTTATAAGACTGGCCCTCTACATACAGGCATGTAAGCTCCTGACAGCAAGGACCTCTGTGGCCCTTGAATTTTCCACAGTCTTGCCTGGTGACCCCTCACATGCCTTCCTGGGGGCACTGTGGGCCTCCCTCTATCTTTCTCTTATTCTGGAAACTTCTGTCAAGCCTTGAGCCTAGACTTAAAAGATTTGGCAAAGGGGACGCTGAGGCTAAGAGTGGAGCACCCAGGGGTAGGGAGGTGAAGAAAAGAGGGGAGTAGGTGAGATCAATGGGAGGGTCAATGTCCAGCGAGAAGAAAGCCTTGACAAGAAACCATTAAGAGTCATCCCTTGTTAAGGGGCATTTTGTCCTTGCTCACCTGACAAGAGCAGGCTATTTATACACCAGCCATTGTTACCCAGAGTCAGCACTCAGTGAATGGCTGCTTCATCCGTGAGTGACACTTTCTTGGCAAGCATGGTGGCCTTTTCCCTATCATCCTCCTGTAGCAAGGGTCTAAACTTAGCTGGTCAATACTGTAAATACTACTGAAAGGTCAGGCCTCCTGGAGTCACAGTAAGGAAACCTCAGCACTGAGTTACTTTGACCAAGGGAGAAAGCACAGCTATTTAAAATTTTAAAACTGTCACAGAAAAAAACCTCAGGGCTGGATCATTTATGATTTCTGCTTTTCTCAGTCACCTGTGACCAGTGTTACCAAGTCCTGCTAATTCTACTTAAGAACAGTTCCCCTTGCCATCTTCCCTCTTCCTGCTTCAGCTCTGGCCACATCATTTTCTCTTGGATAATTTCTCAGCCTTTGTCTCTCTGACCTCCAAGCAGCCTTCCCAACTGGACCCTCAAGAATCTGCCTAGTGAATACCATTAGTAAGTGATATTAGTGCTGACTGATGACATATCTATCTTTATATAGATATATATGCCAAACCTAGCACTACATACTCTATATGAATTAATTCACATAGTCTTCAAGATAACCCTCAAAGTTATTACTATATTACTGGGATCTGAATGCCCACTCACAAGCTCATGTACTGAAAACATAATTCCCAATGCAACCATCTTAGTCACTTTTCCATCACTTAACAAAATACCTGAGAAAAATCAACTTAAAGAAGGTGTATTTTGGCTCATGGGTTTAGCAGTTTTAGCCCATAATCAACTGGCTCTGTTATTTTGGGGTTTGGGGTGAGGCAACACGTCATGGCAGGGGAGTCAATTAATGATTTTGCTTTGTTTGTTTATTGATGTGTGTGTGTGTGTGAGAGAGAGAGAGAGAGAGAGAGAGAGAGAGAGAGAGAGAGAGAGAAGGGGCAGGGGCCCCAATTTCCCTTCAAGGGCTTGCCTCCAGTGACCCAACTTCCTTCCACTGGGCCCTCCTTCTTAAAGGCCCCACAACCTCCTAATAGCACCAAGTGACCAGGCCTTTGACACATGGGCCCTGTACAGCAGCAATAGTGTTGTGAGGTAGGGACTTTTGAGAAGTGGCTGGGGCGTGAGACTCCCCTCATCAATGGATAAATGTCATTGTAAAAAGGGCTGTGATAGTAGGCTTGCTCTCCCTTGCCCTTCTGCCTCCCACCAGGTGAGAACGCAGTCAGAAGGCCCACATCAGCTGCCAGACCTTGATCATGAATTTCTCAGTTTCTAGAACTGTGAGAGAATAAATTTCTGTTCTTTAAACATTGCGCAGACTCAGGTATTCTGTCCCAGCAGCCCAAAACAGATTGACGATCCCTATTTCACAAATGAGGAAACTGAGGCTGAAAGTAGTTGAACCAATGGCCTAATTGCCACAGCTACTGAGCAGAAAATTGGGGTTTACACCTAGGCATGTTCATCTTTGTATCCCTGCTTCTTAACCTCTATACCTTACTTAGCAGCCCTAGTGCAGCAGATAAATCAGGTATGACTCCCTCAAGGAGCTCAGTGTCTTCAGAGACAACTTATAAATCAATGAGAGCCATTGATTTATAGGCTGTTAGGAATGACAAAAAGGGTTTTCAGAGTAACCCATCCACCTGGCTGGTATAGTTGGGGGCTGGAGGGATCCACTGACTGTCTCCCCTATGGGCACTTGACATGCGAACAGGCTGCTGGAGGAGGAGTGGAATGGGAAGGGCATTGTACACAGAGGGAACAGAATGATGGGTTTTTTTTGGTAGACTGTGTAATATGAGAGTGATGGCCTGGGCAGCAGAAGTAACAGAGATCAGTGAGGGGCAACCAGTAGGACCTATCATCTTACATTTAGTATGTGCCAAGTAAGCTCTGCCTCCAAGCTGCCTCCAGTTGTAGTCATTCTGGTTTCAGTTAATGGTAGCTCCATGTTGCTGCTGCTCTGACCAAGCATCTTGGTGTTGTCTTTGACTCCTGTCTTTCTCACATCTCGTATCCAGACCAACAGGGAGCCTGTTCAACTCTACTTTCAAAGTGTGTCTGCAGTCTGAACACTTCTCCCCATCCACTCTGCCTCCACACCTGGTCTAAGCTAAGCCACCATGACCTTGGCCCTAGATTACTGCAATAGCTTCTGAACTTGCCCTTACCCTCCAGGCTATTTCCCACAGCAGTCTCGGTGACTGTTTTAATTTAAATTCATTTATGTCACTGCTCTTCTCAAAACCCTCCAGTGATCCCTATTAGAGAAGTCAAAAGCACACCTTACAATGACATACAGGAACTACAGCGTTTGCCCCACTTTGTGTCTCCAACTCCTTCTTCTCACACCTCTGCTCTCTCCCCTCTGGGTACACTGGTCCCCAGCTTTACCTGGTGATTGCAGCATGTTCCCTCAGTCACTGCCTGGCATCCATAGGGACTGTCTCCTCCCATTCTTCATGCAACTTCTACTCAAGTCTCCTCACCAAGGCCTCCCTTCTAAAGCTGCAGCCTTGCTCTTCCACAACATTTCATATCCTGCTTCCCCAACTGACTTTTCTTTTTAACACCAGTAAATACTTCTGTTTAGCATTGTGGATGTTTGATCTTGCGAATTGTCTGTTCTCATTGCTAAAAGTCATGAGAACAGGGATATTTTATTTTATCCTATCGGTTACTTGGGGCTGGTAAGGAGAAAGAGGAAAGGTTTTGTGGAAAAGTAAGAGCAACAGTGGTCAAGAGTTTTAAGACAGTGGTGTTTGATATTCCTGAAGGGGAATCGTTGTGGGAATGATGAGGCCAGGGAGGTAAGGAGTAGCAATGCTGAGGTGGATTCAGGAAAGGAGAGGTGTTGCCAGATGCCCCATCCCCGTCTCGTGGCAGATATGAGGCTGCAGCCAGGGGGTGGGTACACTGATAGCCATGTTGCTTCAAAGCAGGCCATCGGTCTGGAAGCCACACAGAAGTCAAGGCAGTTCTGGCTATAATTCATGCCATTTATAGACCCACAAGGGCCCTTTGTTACCTCCAGGACAAATCCTTAACCTCTCAGTGACTTCAGAAATCCCTAATGCTTTGGCTTTGACAGGCTCCCTGCCTCAACCCCTCTAACATAGATATTGCTGCTGTTTTTAGCAGTCTCTCTAAATCTTAGTTTCTTCATCTATAAAATGATACCACTGTATGGATTAAATGAGCATAGGCTGATGAAAACTAAATTGGACGGGGTGAATGACACTGTGCAACACCAAGCCATTCACACTTTCCTGCACAGACTTTCTCCTTTCATATTCCTGGGCCTTTGATCAAGCTATTCTCTCCGCCTGGAAGGCCTCCCTCTGCAGATCACCCCACCTGTGCCTGACCTTTCCTCAAAGTCTTGCTTTCCAAGAAGCTATTGCTTCCAGAGCTCTCCCTCTGAGTGCCCAGCCCTCCACTCAGCCTTCCCAGGACCAGAGCTATGCATCAGCCCGTAGCTCACTCCTGTCTCCCTTCAGATTGTGAGATCTTGCGGAGCACATGGGGGTTTCCCACACCCAAGGGTCTACAGCTCCGTGCTCCAAATTGGGTTTGTGGTGGGCACTTCATAGATGTGGCTTTCATTAGATAATAGTAAAGAATCAAGATGAGCAGCCATCTCCTCCTCAAACGCTCTTCCAATCAGATGTGTAACTGCTTCTCGAGGATTGGAATTAATTGAATCAAGGGCCATTTTGTTAGAGAAAAGAAACCAATTTAGGATTTTAAAAATAATTGCAATTCTGTGTTATGTCCCATTTTGGGGAAGAGAGGGGATGCAGACAAACAAACTCACAGCAAGCAGGCAGAGGTGTCACCATTTCTTTTAATAAAGGGTGTACTTAGTCTCTTAAGATTACTTACAAAGTGCCCTCCTACCAGCTGCGATTCTTTCAAATGCCTGAACACCCCACCCGGCCACACTGGGGGTTCATAGTCATGGCCACAGGCCTTCTGGCTCTGCTCCAGGTTCTAGCAGCATGCACTATGTTCAGGCTGCATTTGCTTAGCCTTTGCCAAAATGGTTTCCACGGGCTCTTTCACACCCTGTTCTCCATAAGGCCGCAGTTCATCTTTAACCTACACCATCACATCAGCCACCTTGCCATCTTCCTCCTTCCCCTTGTCCCCTTCCAGGGCATCCTTCACATCAACTGCTATGAGAATCTTTCTGGTGGCCCTTCCCTTTTTTTCATTTGGAAAACTCCTACTCTTCCTTTAAAACCCAGCTTAAAAGTTTCCTGATCTATAAAAACTTTCTTTATCTTCTTAAGGTTAAGGCTGTTCCCTGAACACCAACATTTCCCTTTTTAACATTGCTATATTGTGCACCCTTGCTTTCATAGGGCTAACTTCGCTGTCACAATCCCTTAAATAACCTGGGCAGTGTCAGAAGAATTCTGTTTTTGGTGCTGGCAGAGAGGGAAAGATGGAAGGAAGAAGGGAAACTGTCTCTTCCTCATCTTCATCAGGGCCAAAGTTTTCCATGAAGGCTTGTCTGTTACTTACAGGTCTCCCCCAAAGCATTGGGAGCTCCATCTAAGTGCATAGATCTCAGAAAGAGCCTATCCAGGCAAGGAGCCTTGTGAGGAAATTGGGAAACGGGAGAGTGCAGCTCGGGAGAAGGCAGTGGCTTCTTGAACATGTGGCTGTCCAGGGATCACTTTCAAGAGAGAGAGGTGGGCATGGTAGTGCATGCAGTACTTGGGAGGCCCTGGCAGATCATCCTCATGATTTTGATGCCAGCCTGATCTACATAGTGAGTTCAAGGCAAGGCTGGACTATATATCAAGACCTGGCCCCCCAAAATGAACCAACCAGCCAACCAACCAACAAATCAACCAACTGAGAGTAGGATGCCTTGGCTTTACAGAAGCCTGGGTCTGGTGAGGTGATCACTTCAAACCCAGTGGGCTGCTTGAGGCGAGGATTATCTAGTTACTTTGGGCCTTTCACATCTCCTGGCCTAGAGCTGAGCATGAGGAGTATTTGCTATATGAAATTACATGAATACTGGCTTGCTGGTAGGGTTGGCACAGAGAGAAGAGGGTAGTGAGCCTACAGGTTGGAGATGTCTACACCTACAGCCACAGAGCCAGAAAAGCCAGTGATTCAAACACACACACACACACACACACCACACTTATACACACACCACACATCCGTGAACCCAACCTTGTCCACCTTCTCCACCCCGTTGAACTCTCCAGCCATTAACAATCCCTATCTTTTGCTTTGGTTAGATTGAGCTGTCTTTGCCAGAGCCCTGAGGCCCATCCACATCCTAACAGTAATTTGGAGGCCCTTTTAGAGCAGGTTATGTGGCAACCTTTATGCCTACAGAGACCACGGAACAGTGACTTTGTGTGTCCCATCTGGAGCCTGAATTTTCCAAGATCCAGCTGGAGGCTGCCAAGCTAGCATGTGGGCTCTCAGCAGTAGATTACAGCATGTCATTGAGAAGTAGCTACACCCAATTGGAGCTGTGATTCTCTTTAAGTGATGGGCTTTTGTTTGGTTTGGTGATGCAGTGGAACTTAGAGTCTCATTCATGCTAAGCACATGCTCTATGCAATATGCTATACCTAAAGCCCCCTTCAGGAGAACTTAACGGAATTTCTTATTCTTTTCAACATCTTCATAAAATTGGTAAGGTATGCATTTTGATAACCAGAAAATATATTAAAAATGGTATTTTTTATGTGAAAAGAAATACCAGGAGATACTGCTCAGTGACACGGGGACAAGACTGGGGAGTCAGAACAGACCTAGGAAGATGATTCTTGGACTAGAGAAAGCTTCTGCTGGGGGGAGAACAGGTTCTATTCTGGTGCAGGATCAAATGTGTTTGTATCAGAAAGATGTGTTTCAACAATGAAAAGCCCTGAAGGTCAAGGGTAAGGGGTAGAGGCGTAGATTTGGTCCTCGTGGTGGGAACCATCAGGGACCATGAGCTGCGGAGCTCCGGGATCAGTGTCATGCTTTGATGGGCTACTCAGGCAGCAGTAACCAATTGGAAGGTGGCTGTCACAGTCTGGGGTGATGGGAGGGAAGACCGAGCTGCAGTGGCAGAGGGCTGAAGAAGGAGGACAGACTACGAGACAGTGCAGGATTCTGTTGGGGCAAATGTTCTGAGCCTGAGAGATTGGACCCCCATTTAAAGAGATGGAATGTTTGAAAGGCAGGGGTGGGAGAAGGCACAAGCAGGGTAGTGGTGTGCTTAGACCCACCACAGGTGGACCTTTCGATGTCCCTGTTGCCGCAGGTGGTGTGGATTCTGGTATTTTCCCCCCTGAATCAGAGAGCTGCTTCCTCACTGTGCTATTGAGTGTACCTGTGGCTCCCTCCCAGGCAGTCTCTGAGAACAACCAAATGAAACTTGGTAGAGCAGGGTTCTTTAGTCTGGAAGGGGCATAACAGAATATCCTGTTAAAATAGAGGTTCTGATTCGGTAGGACCGGGATGTAGTTGGAAGGTCTTTATTTCAATAGGCTCTAGGTGAGGGCTATGGTGCTAGGCTTTAGACCATACTTTAAATAGCAAGATTCTAAAACTCAAGTCTGGTCATAGGACTGTCCTCTCACAAGGTCGTATGGCTCAGTTGATCAAGCCCAAGATATATCACAAATCCCCTAAACACCCTGGAACTTAGTTCTTGCCCATCTCTTCTGCCTCATCTCATCTCACTGGGCCTCTCATTCTCTCTCCAGTTATACAGAACTTTCTTTTTTCTTTTTCTTTTCTTTTTTGATATTGGGAAGTGGGAAGAAATTATTCACAAGGAAAGAGGAACTAGGGTGGGGGGAGGGAGAAAGGAGGAAAGGAAAAAGAAAACAATGATTTTATAAAACATTTCTAAACACGTGATCTGCTCTCTGACTTCTGGAACCTGCTCCTTATGTTTCTTGCTACCTGGTACTCCCACCCATCCCTGATTCTCTCTCCCGCCACAGCATATCTCTTTCCCTGTGGAAGCCTTACTTATCGCCACTTCCTCAGGATGCTCCCACTTCGTAGCATATGCCTATTTCGTCTTTACATAGTCATTGTTGTTTCCCCCACTGTTTCATGGTAGGCATTCGGTACATTTTTCCTGAGTAGGTCTGAGCCCAGTATTCAAACCTATTCTGTATGGCTCCAGCAAAAATATTCCAAGAGACTGTATTTCCCCCTTTCAGGTAGAACTCAAGTCTGCTTGAGCAGGAGTTGCCCCCAACTCCATGAAGATCTGAACACCTAATACAGCCTCTGGAATCTGATCACAGGACCTTGATCAAGGTTGGCAGCTTCACCCAGGAATCATTTGCCTGCTCCCACACTGGTGAGGCCACTCCTCTCCCATACACAGGCTCATCTTTTCTTTGGCCCTGGGATGGGTCCTGAGGCAGGAACTCAGGGAGTAATCAGGGCCCTGGAGCTGATGCCTTGGACCCAGGAGTCTTTTGAGAATCAACACTGTCTTATCCCAGCCCACTAGGGTCTTCCTACATGCTGCTTGAAGTCAACACTAGGCTTCAAGTTTTGGCTCTGTCACTGGTTTCTCCTGGAGACTCAAGTCTATGGCTGGAGTCTTATTCTAATCCTGCGCCCATCTTCTACATGACTACTACCTAAATGCTATGAGAACATTTTGTCACCTTAGCTGGACCATCTTTGGCAATAAAGTTTATCACTATCTTCTCCAGAATTGATATTAAAATTAATTTGAATTCATTAATTGGTTAATTAATTAATTAGCTTAAATTATCCCTTCCAATGATATTGGACACTTCCCCATTCCCTACCCCATTCCTAAAACTGTGCCTTGCTTTAATTGAGATCCTGTCCTCTCTTTTAATAATCTCCAATTCACTGATGCAATTACTATTTTCGTGCTTAGAAGGACACAAATTATTCTCAGCAGCTTATTTGGGGACTCAAATTCAGGCTTCTACTAAGCTACAGAATTTATTGTATTATATCTGCAACTGATACTCATTGGAGCTATGTATATGGCAGCCCTACTTCTCAACCCTCTGGCCAGTGAGTTTTCTATCAACAAACATTAGGTCAGCACAAGGATAGGAGACCTTCATGGATTCACTGAAATCTCATTAAATCAACTCTATGCTCTCAAGGATTCTAATGAGTGGTCATCAGGATGAAACACCAGCTGCAGCTGTTCCATTTTACCTTCATAAACCATTGAGAATTTCAAATTCTCATCATTTACTGAGGCCACAGTCCAAATGCAAGGGACCCCTCTTGAGCCTGGGAAGGGCAGGAGAAAGGAGGGACCATCATTAAGGGAGCTGATGAGGAACTGATTACTGCTCATCATACGGAGTTCTCCTTTTAAATTATTCATAAACACAAGTTTAAATGTTTATGTTTAGGTGGTCATCTGAAGACTGAAAGGGCTGATGCAGTTAAGAAAAATGGCCCTGTCAGAAGCAACAAAAGTGAATTGTAATAACCAGATGAACTTATTCTGTTTTTGGTATTTTCTCTAGACTTCATTAGCTCCTGATGGACAGAGGAGGGGCAGTCTGCATTACAGTGTTGTTTAACCCTGTGTTATGCTAACCGTAGCTGCTGGCCTGTCTAAAACTATGGTCTGTATTTCCTGATAAAGCCTGAAATCTGTCTCTGTAGCCTTGGTTGCTGGGTTCTCTGGAGTCCTCTTGATGGAATATGTAGGAATTTTGCATACTGCCCACCCATCAAACAGTACATCTGTAAACTGTTGCCGAACAAAAATTGAGACTTTCCAGAGTAATACTGTCCATCAGCAATCCCATATTTGGGAGTTTATCCTAAGGAGATAAATTTCATGGGCAAGTAGATAAAAGCAAAGAAAACTCATCAAAGCACTGTCTAAAACCACGAATGTTTTGTTGAGAACTTTCAGTGGTTTCTTGCAGCTTAGAGGACAAAAATTGAAATTCAAGTTATGCCAGAGATTTGGCGTCCTCATATGTATCCCAGGCTTTCATTTGGGACCTGTAAGGGCCACACTGAAGGTGTAATGATTAACCAGAAATAGACAAGGCTTTAAATGGTTGAATCCCTTGTTCAAATTGCTACATTGATCGAACACAGGAAATAAGTTATGAAATTATTTCAGTAATTACAAAAATGCATGCAATAAAATTGAATATCCACTTATGATTAAAAACATAGAAAATTAAGCACTGAAAAAGACTTCCTTACTCTGATAAATTTACAGCAAATATACTTAATAGAAACATATTAGTTTTCCTTAGAATTTGTGAACGGTTTGCTATGAAAAATTCTGTTCTGTATTGTATTAGTTTCTAACTACTGCGATAAGGAAAGATTTTTTTTTACATGTATAGGGCTAGAAGGAAAAATATTGAATTTTTTTCACTCATACATAGAAAATCTAAAAATGTTTATAAATGAATTTTAGAGTAAATAGTTGAATTTAGCTATGATATCTATATCTATATCTGTATATATCTATATATATCATACTACCACATATATGGTAGTAACAAACAAGAAAATTTAACAGACCCACTTACTGTACTTGGACAACTATAAAACACCGTAGAGGTAAGTTTAAAAAGACCTAAATAAATGGTGGATATATGCTGTCTTTATGGACTAGAAGGCATTATAATATAAAGATACTAATTATCTTCAAATTGATCTATACCAGTGATGGCAAATCTATAGCAGGGGTGTTTGGTGGGCATGCAGAGCCCTCCCTTTTAAAGGTGTAACAATAAAGCATCTAGGAAAAATAAAAGAAACTATTGTTATAACCTTGGACTTAAAAATGTCTCAAATAGGTCATGAAAGTAGTAAACTTAAAATAAAATGATTGACAATTAGACTACATTAAAATTAATAGTAGTGGTGTTTATCAACTAACACCAATAAGAGAGAAAAAGACAATGGTAAGACAAGATGTAAAATGATGTTTTCAACTCAGATTGTTGACAGAACAGTAATATAGAATATCCTTAGGACACCTGCAAATGAGTAAGAGAAAAAGATCACAAAAACTCGCCAAAATATTTGAACAGCACTTTACATAAGAGGATATTTAAATGGACATTAATCTATAACAATATATTCAAAATCACTGTAATCAGGAAATATACATTAAAATCATGACACATCTAACATACAGAGCACTTTTGGTGCTGACAAAGATGTGGAAACTGGAACTCTCTCACCCAGCTCGTGAGAATGTGAGTTGGTACAACCACTTTTAAAAGGAGTTTCTACCCAAAGTTAAAAAAAATGCACACCTGATACCCATTAATTCTAGTCCTAGGTATATGGTTAACAGAAATATCTACCCTATGACTATTTGGAATGGAAATGTTTATCTTGCGCTATTGCATGTTGCAAGTGTCTCACTTTCTTTTGATTGGCATAAGGAGCTTGCACCTAAGAGTTTGAGCTCCTGATGTTCATTAGTTCTAGTCCTAGGTATATGGTTAACAGGAATATCTGCCTATGCCTATTTGGAATGACTGTGAAAGACATGTATGACAGAATCCTAAGTAATGTTACTTGTGATAGACAAAAGGTGGAAAAACTCAAAAGCTTAACTTTCCATTGAAATAGAATGGGCAAAGAAATTGTGATCTATTCAAGTGCAATATTTTTTTCTATACATTTTTTTTACTTTAAAAATAAAAGGAGGAAAACATTAACAGAAGGACAACCTTTTACAAAATAGCAAAAGAACAGTACAGACAATACAGGGTTACAAACAAAGTGGTAGGAAATTAACAATGCTTGTTGTATTACATGTTGATATCTTCAAAGTGGTTTCTCATGAAAACAGATATAGACATGCAATACTGATCAATCAAGGACTCACTAACAGTTTCTTTCCGCAAAGAAATAGAAGACAGTAGATCAACTATGTTAACTATCCTGTATATACATACATACAAAATCTCTCCCTCTTTTCCTTTCTTTTCCCACATCCCAGTTGCCCTTTACTCTTGAGCATTTTCCTATCATTTCACAATGTCTATCTTACCTCAAAGTTTTTATTAACTATTTTAGGTTTTACACTAGTGAAACAATGCAGTGCTTGCACATGCATGTCTGATTTATTTCACTTATGGGTATGGTCTCTAGTTGTGACCATTTACCTATAAAAGCCTTGAGTTTATCTTTCTTTATAGCTGAGTAATATTCCATTCTATAAAAGTACCACAATTTTTTCTTTCCAATCCTCTGTGGATGGACATTTGAGTTGCTTTCACATTTTAGCAATTGCAAATTGTGCTGCTATGAACATAGGTGCACATACATCACTGTGATATGATGTTTTTAGATCTTCTGGGAAAACACCCAGAAGGGGAATAGCTGGATTGAATGGGACCTCTAGGCCTAGTTTTCTGAGGAATCTCCAAACTGATTTTCATAGTGGTTTCACCAGTCTGCATTTCCACCAACAGTGGGGAAGGGCTCCTATTTCTCCACAGCCTCACCAGCATTTGTTATTGTTTGATTTCTTCATGTTAGACTTTCTTACTGGGGTAAGGTGGATCTCAGTG
>NW_004955467.1:11601232-11602486 GCF_000276665.1 Chinchilla lanigera | reverse complement strand
ATTGTGATTCCACCTGACTTGTCCTTGTTGCCCAGGATTGCTTTTGCTATTCTGGGTCTCTTCTGGTTCCAGATGAATTTAAGGCATGTTTTCTCCAGATCTGTGAGGTATGCTAATGATAGTTCAATGGGAATTGCATTGAGTCTGTACAGCAATTTTGGGACTATGGCCATTTTCACAATATTGGTTCTTCCTATCCATGAGCAAGGAATATTTTTCCATTTACTCAAATCTTCTTTGATCTCTTTTTTCAGAGTACTGTAGCTTTCACTGAATAGATCTTTTACTTCTTTTGTTACATAGATTCCTAAATATTTCAGTTTCTTGGCTGTTATTTTGAAAGGTATGGTTTCCTTAATTTCTCTCTCAGTCTGTTTGTTGTTTATGTATAGGAATGTTATTGATTTTTGGGTGTTGACTTTGTATCCAGCTACACTGCTGAATTTGTTGATTAATTCAAGGAGTCTTTTTGTGGAGTTTTTGGGGTCTTCCGTGTAAAGAATCATGTCATCTGCAAATAGTGATAGTTTTACTTCTTCCTTTCCTATCCTTATTCCTTCTATTTCTCTCTCTTGTCTAATTGCTCTGGCTAATGTTCCAGAACTATATTGAACAGGAGTGGTGATAGCAGACACCCTTGTCTTGTTTCCGATTTTAAAGTAAAAGCTTTCAGTTTTTGTCCATTTAGAATGTTGTTGGCTGTTGGATTGTCATAGATGGCTTTAAGCAGGGTAAGGTAAAGACCATCTATTCCTATTTTCTGTAGAGTTTTTATCATGAATGCATGCTAGACCTTGTGGAAAGCTTTTTCTGCATCTATTGAGATGATCATGTGGTTTTTGTCTTTGGCTCCATTGATATGGCATAACATTTGTAGATTTGTGAATATTGAACCAACCTTACATTCCTGGAATGAATCCGACTTGCTTGTGATGCATGATTTTCTTGATAATTTGCTGCATTCTATTTGCTAGTATCTTATTGAGTATCTTTGCATCTATATTCATGAGGGAGATTGGTCTGTCATTCTTCTTCTTGATTGGATCTTTCTCTGGTTTTGGTATCAGTATGATGCTTGCCTCCAGAAATGAGTTAGGGAGAACTGCTTCCTTTTCAATTTCACTGAAGAGTTTGAGGAGGGTCGGTATTAAATCTCTGAATTTCTTGTCAAATTCTGCTGTGAATCCATCAGGGCCTGGCTTTTCTTTGTCGGCAGGTTTTTAGTCACGTTTTTAATCTCATTAATTGATATTG
>NW_004955467.1:11594894-11600729 GCF_000276665.1 Chinchilla lanigera | reverse complement strand
TATTTGTTCTCTTTCTGTTTTCCTTATGTGTGAATTCACTAATATAAATTTCTCTCTGAGGACTGCTTTCATTGCATCCCATAGATTCTGGTAAGTTGTATTTACATTTTCATTTGTTTGTAGGTATTTTTTAATTTCCTCTTTAATTTCTTCTGTAACCCATTGGTTGTTCAGGAAGTTGTTATTTAATTTCTAAGTGTTTATGTACTTTTTGGGTTCCTTTTATTGTTAATTTCCAATTTCATTGCACTGTGGTCAGATAATATGCACGGGATAATTTCAGTTCTTTTGCATTTCAAAAGGTATGCTCTATGGGCTAGGATGTGGTCTATTTTAGAAAAAGACCCATGTGCAGCTCAAAAAAATGGGTATTCTGATGTTGTGGGGTGGAACACTCTGTATACATGTACTATGTCCATTTCTTTGCAGCTTTGGTTCCAATCTGTTATTTCCTTGTTGATTTTTTGTATAGTTGACCTGTCTCTTTGTGTCAATATGGTGTTGAGGTCCCCTGTTACAATAGTGGTATTAATTATATGGGTTTTCATGTCTGTTAAGATTTGTCTTATATAATTTGGAGCTCTGATATTTGGTGCATACATGTTTATGATTGTTATCTCATCCTCTTGCAGTTTTCCCCTTACAAGTGTGTACTGACCTTCTTTTTCTCCTTTGATTCTTGTTGGTTTTGAGTTTACATTGTCTGCAAATAGAATAGATACACCTAGTTTTTTCTGGGTTCCTATTTCATGCAGGATTGTTTTCCATCTTTTGACTTTTAGTCTATGGATTTCTTTTTGAGTGAAATGTGTTTCCTGTATACAGCATATCTTTGGATTTTGTTTTTTATTCCACTCTGCCAGTCTGTTTCTTTTGACTGGAGAGTTGAGGCCATTTACATTTATAGTTATAACCAATATGTGTTTATTTATCATTGTCATGTTATTTACTTGCGTTGGTTTCCTTTTTCTGCATGTTTACTTGCTTGCTCTTCTTGATGTTTTCTTTGTACTGGTGTTCTTGAAATTGTGGTCAGATTTTTCTCTGTCTAGAATATCTTTTAGTAATCTTTGTAATGCTGGTTTGGCATGCATGAAGTTCTTCAATTGTTCTTTGTTGTGGAAATATTTTATTTCTCCCTTGAATTTTTTTTGTTTTGTTTTGTTTTTGTTTTTGTTTTTGTTTTTCTCCGGTACCAGGAACCGAACTCACAACCTTGCTCTTGCCAGGCAGGCGCTTTGACACTGAGCTAAATCTCCAGCCCCTCTCCCTTGAATTTGAGGGATACTTTGGCAAGGGGCATCAGTGTTGTTTGGAAGCTGTTTTGTCTCAGGACCTGTAATACTTTGATCCAAGCTCTTCTTGACTGATTCTAATGGGCTTTCCTTTATAGGAAAAAGCCCATTCCTTCTTTTCTCTAGAAGCTTTTAATACTCTGTTCTTCTGCTGGAGATTTGGGAACTTGACTATTATATATCTGGGTGTAGTTTTATTTCAGTTGTTTTTGGTTGGAATTCTATATGCCTCATTTATTTGTATATCAGTTCCTGTTTCCATACTTGGGAAATTTTCTACTATTATTTCTGCAAATATTCTTTTTATGTCAGTTGTGTTGCCTCCTGCTGTTTCATTGACTCGTATAAGTCATACATTATTCCTCTTTGCCTTGTCTTGCAGCTGTTGAATTGACTTTTCCTGGATCCTTGCTGTTTTTACGAGATCTGTTCTTTCCCGGTCGCTAGCTGCCATGCTGTCTTCAAAGTCTGAGATTCTCTCTTCAGCTTTATTCAAATAGTTTTGGCAGCTTTCAATGGAAGATTTCTTTGCCTGGAAGTCTCTTTGAATCTGGTTCATGTGTTCCAAGTCCTTTCTATATTTTTATTTGATGCTTCTGTCCATTGCTTTTGTTCTTCTGTTTTCTTATACGTTTCTTCTTCAGACTTTTTGAGCAGTTCTTTCATTATTATTGTCATTTCATTTTTTTTGCCTGAGAGATTATTTCTGATCTCATCTCTTCTATGGCCTTATGAAGTTGTTTCTTTACTTCCATTGCAATCATTTCAGCTATTTCAGGCATGTGTTTGTCAAGTTCTCCTATGTTGATGTCTCCTGGACTTGTTCTGATTGGGGTGGAGTTCTGGGATTGTGTTTTAGTCCTTTGTTTTGTCATGTTTGCTACTGGATGCAGAAAGCTCAGTTTCCCTCTTCAGTGACTGCACAGCAAAGGCTGCTAGTGTCCCTAGTTTTCCTGTTGGTCAGGTTTGCCCCTCAGTGTCTGCTGAGAAGCATTACTTAGTCTGGGGTTTTCTGGCAATTGTTGATTTGTATCTAGTTATCCCAGGTCTCAGATGCAGGCATTGGTGTCAGCTGATGGCAGACTTTCTGATCCAGCATCCCCTTGCAGTTCAGGGCACATGCACGGCCCAGACTCAGGTTGCACTGGTGTGACAACCCTGGTCCAGTGGACCTATGTCCCCAGGCAGTTCAAGGTACAGACAAAACCCAAACATGAACTGCAGGGTTGACAGTTTGTGAACCTCCTGATTCTGTGTCTCCAGTCAGTTCAGGACACATACAGGAGCTAGATGCGGGCTGGACCAACAGCAGTCAGAGACTGCCCTTGCCTGTGACCCCCCCAGGGGGTCCAGGTGCAAGTAAAGCATGGACTTGAACCATGGGACCAATAGCTCTTGGAGCACTCGCTCACTCAGTGCAGGGGCCATGCAGGGAGGGTCCACATGCAAACCCTGGTGAGAGCAGTCCTCAGGGCTTCTGAGTGAGGACCTTCTGTCTGCAGTGGGTGCACAGAGGGCAGAGACTCAGACTAATGGTGGCAGCGTCCTGGGTCACCTGCTCTGCCCCCAGGAAGTAGATGGGAATACCTGGCTCTCTCTGCAAGTTTCAGCTTGGAACCATGGTGGTGGGAGCAGATCGCAGCCTGCCTGGTTCTACTTCTTAGCCAGTTCAGGGCGTGAGCAGGAGCCAGACCTGGGTCACTCAAAGAGCAATGGCAGACTGCCCGTGCCTGTGACCTCAAGTGCAATATTTTTAAAAGCTTTTTATTAGCACATGTTTGCAGTACATCACATTTGCATTCCTGGTGAGAAGTTGGTGCATATGAATAATGCATCTCTATTCTTTTTTTCATCCCTTTTCCCTCCCCTTCTTCCCTGATCTCTTGATCTCCTACCCATTTGAGAAACATTTCATTTATCTTCCTACTTCCTATCATTTGTCTTTTATTTTGCTCTTTTTTGTATATTGAATTTCTCATGTAAGAGAAGCCATGTGATATTTAAGCTGTGTGTCCAATTTATTTCACTTAACATTAGTTCTCAAGGCATATTCATTTTTCTATAAATAACTCAAGTTTATCTTTTTAATGACAGAGTAGTACTCCATTGTATGTAAATACATTTTCTTTATTCAGTTATCTGTTCATGCATATAGGATGTGTCCAAGATTTCTCTAACACCACATGAATTGTGCTGTGATAAGCATGGGAATGCATGTATAATTGTAAATTGATAGCTGGATCAAATTGAATTTCTAGTTTCAGTTTTTTTGAGGAATTTCCATAGTGGTTGTACTAGTTTACATTCCCACCAATAATGTCGATTTGTTCCTTTTCCTGTGTAGCTTTACCACCATTTGTTATTATTTGATTTTTCTGAGGATGGCTATTCTTACTGTAGTTAGATGGAATCTCAGTGTAGTTTTAATTTGCATTTCTCTAATGACCAGACATGTTGAAATTTTTTCATATATGCATTGGCCACTTGTATTTCTTCTGTGATGTGTCTATTCATTTAAACTGTTGGCTTTTTTATTTTGGGGGGGCCTAATTTTTTGGAGTTCTTTGCATTTTCTAGCTATTAGTCTTCTGTCTGAGAAATAGCTGGTGAAATTTCCCCCCATTCTATAGGTTGTCTTTTTACTCTGATGATTATTTATTTTGTTGTGCAGAGATTTTAAAATTGATACAACCATATTTGTTGATTCTTGGTACTATTTCCTATATAAGTGGGATTCTGTTCAGAAAGTGCTTGAACTGTACCTATGACTTCAAGAGTTTTACCTATTTTATCTTCCTGCAGATTACATGTTTCTATTACAGTCTTAGTTCTTTGATCCATTTGGTTTTAGTTTAGTACGTGGTGAGATGTATGGGTCTAGATTCAATCTTCTGCATGTGACCAGCCAGTTTACTAGCACTGTTTATTAAAGAGGGTATCTTTCCTTCGGTGTATGTTTTGATCCTTTAGTTAAAGATCACATAGTTTCATAAGCTTGGGGTTGTTTCTGCATCCTCTCTTCTGTTCCATTGATCTTCATGTGTGTTTTTGTGCCACCACTATGCTTTCTTTTTTAATCATGGTGGCTTTGTAATATAACTTCAGGTCTGTTATTGTGATGCCTCCTGCTTTACTCACACTACCCAGGATTGCTTTTGCTATTCTCATCTTTTTACAGTTCTATATGAATTTTAGGATAATTTTCTCCATTACTGTGAAGAACACTAATGATATTGTGATAGGGATTGCATTACATGTGTAAATCGATTTTGAAAGTATGGCCATTTGAACTATATTGATTCTACCTATCCAGGAACAGGGGATAATTTTCTATTTTATTATGTCTTTTTATTTACTTTTTTGGAGTACTGTAGTTTTCATTGTTGAGGTCTTTCATTTCCGTATCTTAATTCTTAAGTATTTGATTTTTTCCTGGTGCTATTGTGAATTCTTTTTCCCCTAATTTCTTTCTAAGTGAATTCATTATGATATGCAGTAACGCCATTGATTTTTCTATGTTAATCTTGTATACTGCTACAATGCAGAATTTGCTTATGAATTCTAAGAGTCTTTTGGTGGAATTGTTTGGGTCTTTATGTACAGAATCATATCATATGCAAATAATGATACCTTGACTACTTCCTTTCCCATACATACATCTTTTATTTCTTTTTCTTTTCCTAATTGTTCATGCTAATATTTGAAGTACTATGTTAAATAGGAGTGATGATAGTGGACACCCTTGTTTTGTTCTTGATTTTAGAGGGAAAGCTTTCCATTTCTCCCTACTTACCATATTGGGAGAAAAGTATACTCCATGATCCCAGCTATACAAAATTCAAAATTTGACAAAAGTATGATTATCACTGGGGAAGACTGACATAGCAGGGACAAAACAGATTTCAAGAAGTCTGTTATTGTTTTATTTCTTCACCCAGATTGAGCACACATAGATGTAGTCTTTGTGAGAAAAGATATAATAGTTTGTGTAGCAGACGGTCAGCCTAGAATTTGTTAATTTCCTGAACATATGTTGTACTTCAATAAAATAGTCAATAGTTTTGAAAAAAGTGTATACTTAATTTGTATCTGGAGGCAAAGCAAACAGGCAAGAAGGAGAACAAGGAAGGTCTTAGCTGCATTATCAGGTTGGTACACGGTGTATTTATCAGCTGGGAAGTGCTGGGTAGGTTAGAAAGTAAAAGACAAGAGGGGAAGAGGTTTCAGTTTTTCCTACCTTTTCCTGCAAAGTTTAGGTGATGAAATTGTCAACCAGACTCTTGCATGACTGGTACCTACAGCAGATTTTTAATAGCTTGCTCTTTGGTGAAAATAGATATATTCATCCCAGTGAATTGATGATGATTTTATTGCCTGGGGAGTTCAGGGGGTTCTTTGTTGCTTTCTGTTTTCTTAGCTAACTGTTTCACCACACTGAAGTCAAATCATAGCTACTGCTGAGGAGGAGGAAAAATCAATAGAGGACTTGAGTTTATTAGGTTTGATCTTATGACTTTCTTTTTTTTTTTTTTTTTTTTTT